>NC_060119.1:1245584779-1245891379 GCF_021461395.2 Schistocerca americana | reverse complement strand
TTTCTTTTATTTCATCATACATTTCTTCAATTTCTTTGTCAGCTGCAGAGCTAGTTGGCATATAAACTTGTACTACTGTAGTAGGCGTGGGCCTTGTATCTATCTTGGCCACAATAATGCGTTCGCTATGCTGTTTGTGGTAGCTTACCCGCATTCCTATTTTCCTATTCATTATTAAACCTACTCCTGCATTACCCCTATTTGATTTTGTGTTTATAACCCTGCAGTCACCTGACCAGAAGTCTTGTTCCTCCTGCCACCGAATTTCACTAATTCCCACTATATCTAACTTAAACCTATCGATTTCACTTTTTAAATTTTCTAACCTACCTGCCCGATTAAGGGATCTGACATTCCACTCTCCGATCTGTAGAACGCCAGTTTTCCTTCTCCTGATAACGACATGCTCTTGAGTAATCCCCGCCCGGAGATCCGAATGGGGGACTATTTTACCTCCGGAATATTTTACCCAAGAGGACGCCATCATCATTTAACCATACAGTAAAGCTGCATGCCTTCGGGAAAAATTACAGCCGTAGTTTCCCCTGGCTTTCAGCCGTTCGCAGTAACAGCACAGCAAGGCCGTTTTGGTTAGTGTTACAAGGCCAGATCAGTCAATCATCCAGACTGTCGCCCTTGCAACTACTGAAAAGGCTGCTGCCCCTCTTCAGGAACCACATGTTTGTCTGGCCTCTCAACAGATACCCCTCGGTTGTGGTTGCACCTACGGTACGGCTATCTGTATCGCCGAGGAACGCAGGCGTCCCCACCAACGGGAAGGTCCATGGTTCATGGAAGGGGGGGGGGGGGTAGAACTACATAAACCAAATTAACCTAAGAACATCACAAACATCCATGCCCGAGGGAGGATTCGAACCTACGACCTTAGCGGTCTCGCGGCTCCAGACTACAGTGCCTAGAACCACTCGGCCACTGCGGCCGGGATTATTGAACGTCTTATGTCTTCCACATCAACCGTTTTCATCTCATGCCACATCATCAATTAGTCCCTCCTCCTCGCAAAGGCATTCAAGGAAAATATTAGTCGCTTAAATTGGATTAGCACGGGGGGAACGTGACCTTTACTTCATGAGCTCGTCTACGGCTTGTCTATTGCAGAGAATTTGGTTTTTTCCTTCTCCATTTGATTCTTACCCGTTCCGGCTTCATAGTTATTTCCAACGTGTGCTGTGTCGTCTTCTTCACCTGCGGTCTGAACCAGCGCTGCGTCCGGGAGGCTGGTATTTTCCGCTCAATGTAAGTGATCAATTCCATCTTGTAAATAATACTACGTACTGATTCTGCATTTTATTCTTTTCTGTAATCTGCTCTTCGCACTCTATCAAACCTTATACATCCCTTAATACCCTTGAAATTTCATTTCTACAGATTGTAATTTATTCATTTTGCTTTACTGTTGGCATCCATGTTTCGCTGGAATAAAGCAGTGTGGGTAAAAGCGCTAGGCTGTAAATTTTCATTTTCATTTCCTTCGTAAATTTATTCTTAAAAGTTCTTCGGATGATCCCACACATAGCATGAAATTCGCACACTTTCTGCGCACCGCCCTTGTTGCTGTAAGACTTACGTCGTAGCTTAGGTATTTTAAACGTAGATACTTATCTAAAATTTTTTTCTATCATAATCATTGATCTGTCTGGATCCTTTCATCTGAAAGCCATAATTTTCGTATTATAAGCTGAGATTCTAAAATAAAAGCAAGGTTCATTTTCATTGGTTAAGAGTTATATGGATGTCTGCAAATGATTTGATCGTCTATAAATAGACGAGTGTCTGAGCAGAAACCATTTCGTTATTTAATTCCAGAATGTGCTACGAATTTCCACATTCTAAAAAACTGTGGTCAATATATATATTGACCACAGTGTTTCAAAAAAGTGGAAATTCGTAGCACATTCTGGAATTAAATAACGAAATGATTTCTGCTCAGACACTCGTCCATTTATAGACGATCAAATCATTTGCAGACATCCATATAACTCTTAACCAATCAAAATGAACCTTGCTTTTATATATATACTAAGACGAATAGTTAATAAGCTAGGTCCTTGTGTAGGTCCTGTACTTGCTAGAATCTGTTCACTTCTCTTAATTCCAATGTCTAACATAAGGCTGGTGTTTCTATACAGACTCCCTATTACCAAATTTAGGTGTGTATTTGCCACAATATTATTCCATTTATAGTATGAGACGCCTTTCCGAAACCTATAAAAGATAGATGTTTCCATTTTCTCTTATTAGTTCCATTATTTGTCCAACTGTGAAGATATTATCCATGCACGATCTCTCGTTCCTAAATACAATTTACTCTTCTCCTAGGCGACAATCTGAAATGGATTTCAATCTTTTATTTGTTATTTTAGTATGTATTTTACATAATGTAGTTACAAGACAAATATTTCTTACATTTTCGCAATGTTTGCGATCTGCTCTTCTGAATATTTTTTAAATTAGAACTGTTGACCGAGAGAGAGGCCCTTTCCCACTTTTATTGTGTAGAATTAAGTTTATTAATTTGCACATTATTCTACCGTATTTAACGAGTTCCATATTCATAAAAAGGTTCAAACGTGTGTGAATTCCTATGGGACCAAACTGCTGAGGTCATCGGTTCCTAGACTTACACACTACTTAAACTAACTTAAACACACACTCTCATACCCGAGGAAGGACTCGAACCTCCGGCGGGATTGGCCGCGCAATTCGTGACATGATGCCTCTAACCGCTCGGCCACGCCGCGCGGCTCCAAATTCATTGAGGCCGTCCCAATTTTACGGGAATTAATGCTGAATCTAATTCTCGTAATGTTGTAGGGACTACTTCTAGAATTCTATTTCCTTCTCAGCTACTTACATTTCATTCAATTCCTTATTGTAGCACTGTTAGTTTGATTTTAACCGATCTTGTTCATATGTTACGTTTATTCTTACCTCAATTTTTTCTTATTTGTATATTTGTTAGAATAGTATAAATCCAGTTAACTGCCTCTCCAGTACGTCGAGCTCTACCTCACTTATAAATGTATTCCATGCTTTCTCGTGTGCCTTTCAGTATATTCTCTTGGCAGTTGTTATATAAGCTTCATACGATGTATCTGTTTTATCCGTTTCATTCTGTAAATACATCGTGTGTGCCTTTCATTCTTCTTTAGTTATTTCATATATTTCATCGTTCCATACTCTCAAGCCGTTTTTAATGTTTCTCTTTTTCTCCTCTCCTAAAACTTAATTGCCAGTTTTATATATTATGTGTACTGTATTTTCCCATTCCTTATTTCCGTTCGATAACTGGCAACTCTATTTTCATGAAGAGATATCAAAAGTTTTTCTTGTAGGACACATACTTTGTACACTTCTTCAATGTATTTTCCCTCCATTTTTCAGTTATTCTAATCATTGAAATTATTATATGATGGTCTCAACATACATCACTGCCTCTGTGTGCTATCATGTTCTTTACCATGGAAATTACTTTATCACTGGCTATTACTTTATATTATTAAACAAGAAACACTTCCTGATGTTCCAAAAAATTGTATTGATTTCGCCACGAACTTACTTTTGACTTCTTGCACCATCTTCAGGTGACAACTGAATGTCGTAAACAATTATACAATTGGTTGGTTGTTTTTGGGGGGATGGAGACCAGACAGCAAGGTCATCGGCCTCATCGGATTAGGGAAGGAAGTCGGCCGTGCCCTTTGAAAGGAACCATCCCGGCAATTATACAATTACTTACGACTAAAAGATATACTATTTTCGCATAAGACACAAAAATGGTGACGTGTAGAGTGTTTATTTAGGAAAGTATTACATATTTTGCAATGTAGAAATAATTTCACTATGTAAATTAGGTTATCAGAGCAGGAAAAAGGCTGGACATTAAGATAAAAAGAGATAAGTTTGGCAGATCATCTTTTAACAGAAAGCCACTCATATGGAGTAAAATGTGAAGCTTTACATTCTGTAAACAAATGCAGAAAGATAACCCTGCTGGAAATAGTGAAACTCACCAAACGTATGACACGGAATTCCATCTCAGAATTAAGTGAACAAACTCAATTTCCTTTTTACCTACTTTTAAATTAAGTTTCGGTTAACAATAATAGATTAAAACAGTAAAATAAAAATTAATTTTTATCACTAGTTAAATTTACCTCTACAAGAAACTAGATTTCCTTTACATATGTTTCTGGATGGGGTCTGCCTTTAGGAAAACACAATTTTCCTTTTCATCCCAAACGTGTTTCACTGCAGTTGATGCATCATCAGTGGGCTTTTATTTTATGGTTGTTAAACATAAAGAATGTTCTTTCCTGTTAGTATTTACGGTTTAAAACATGTTTTAACTGTGACTGATTTCACATCAGGAAAACCACACCATGTGGTGAAAAGGTAGGAATTCATAATTTTATGTGTTTCATAGAAAATCTGGAATTACGAATTAAAAATTAATATTTACGTGTATAGAAACAGAAAATAACCTTCTTTATGTTTAACAGCCATAAAATAAAACGCCACTGATGATCTTGCAACTGCAATGAAACATGTTTGGGATAATAAACAAAATTGTGTTTTGCTAAAGGTGGACCCCAATCAAAAACATATGTATTGTTAAAGCAAACATGGACAAAAGAGCATCAACCCCAAGATGATCTGTTTCTTTTTTTAATTTGTGTAATTATTTCTGCATGAGAAGAATTGTGATACTTCCCTATGTAACGATATACTAGTCATCATCTTTGTATCTTCTGTGTAGCTAATACCTGAGCAAGTCGCATATTATTGCATCTGTGTGTGCGACATTCAGTTGTTACCTGAAGATGGGCTAAAAAGCCGAAAGCCGGTAAATACAATTATGGAGAACATCACTCGGTGATTTCTATTTAATGTTGTAATCATCCAAGCACTGACCGAAAATTTAATTAATATTATATGGTCAATTAATGATGTACAATACCGATTATTCCTCGCAAGCTTATGATGATTGTTGTCCTGAACATAGGTATTTGTCAATTTCAGCTGGTCGAAAGTTTAAAATGACCTAAGTTTACCTCAGTTTTCATTTATTATTACTTCTCTGAGAAATCCCCACAGCATTTGTCATAGGTATTTTGCCTATTCGAGCATTTTAATCTCGACCAAGAATCAGTTGCTCAGATTACAGTATATTACAAAATTGTTTTTTTCACCTTTTTCCCCTTTTCAGGAGCGTACACCGATCATTGTCATATGTCCTCGTTCTCTTTAAATCGTGCAGTTACCATGATTTTATTTATCTCGAAATAACTCGGTAACTTCTTCTTCCACTAAATCTATTGATATAGTTACTCAACACAGAGCTCGTTCTGTTTCCTCTAGTAAATTTTATATCATTGTCTATTGGTTCAAACCTTGGTTCCTGTTGCTCATATTTGCACAGCATGCCGCTTCAGCAGAGAACAGCTCGGCGAGTATCGACTCACAGGCAGAGCGAGTTAGCAGACTGTTCCCTCAGTAAGCCGTTCGCCGCAGGAATCTCTGCATCTGAACAAACACCCTTTGTTCCACTCTACTGTGCATATTCACAAAGTGAGGATTGTCCGGGGAGCCACAAAGGTGATGTCTGGAGTTCCAGCAGTTCTTCATATCCAGAGGCTGTTTATTTCCTCTTCAACTGTATTTTTTCACCAGCGAGGATACTAGTAATTACTGAAGAATGATGTACTCCTAATTTCTGTATGCTCTTAGTACAGCAATTCCCCATTTGTTAACCTCCGAGGCTTAAAGTATTGTAAAGCTCTAAAAGGTTATATTAGCAGATTTTACATTCACTGAGTACAATTCCCAAAAAGGTACTAAAATATGATATGCAGCCATTATATTGACTGATGCTAGTTTTTTCACTGTATAGACAATAAGGTGAAACCTCCTCATCTATCATCCTCTTCATCAATTTTCTTAACATACGTGTAACTCTCTGCAAAATCTATTGAATATGGTTGTATAACATGTTTTGTTGAAATGTAGTCACGTAACACCTCAAAGTAAAGTTTAACTTTTTCTTTACTGGACGCAACCTGGAAATGGACGCACACTCATTTTGATTCTCGGACAATACAAAAGCCTCTTGTGTGCTTCAATAATCTGTAGTTTACTTGTACTCAACATATCTTTCACTACTGCTTTTCCAATGAGATTTCCAACAGCAAAGAAAAATCATCACATAGTGAACATTATTTAAGGCTGCCGCCGCTCTTCACTTCCCATTATTCATGTCCTTCTGCTGAATCAATCTGCTGCTTGAAAGCCGGTTGCTGTTGTATGCCTCATAGACCTTTGTTTTCTGTGGAACACTTTTCTTCTTTCTCCCTTGAGGAGTCTATTTCCAAACTATTTTTTTCCAAATGTTCTCATCTTTCCTTCCTCGAGGTACGATGCCCCAAAATATGTATTATTTCTACTTCATCGATTGTCGTCTTCTGGTTCCCATAAATTCCATTGTTTTGTTATTTTTCACATGGCTCATCCTCTAACTGCTGCACATTCCTCTCCATAGTAACTATCCCGTGCCAGCACCATCTTATGCTACATATATAAATGACGATGGCATCTATTCTTTCGGACATGTCCGAAAGAACAGATACCATGTTCATGTAGATAAGGCTTACCGGCCAATGATCTTCTTCGGTGCGGATGCACTCACATTGCTCAAACTCATACGGGAATCGGTAGACTGACTGCCGCGAGTAGTGAGTATATTGGGCAGGGGCACTAGAAATGTAGTGTGTTGGCAGTAAGTTGGAAATGTGGGTCTCACGGGGATATCCTCTATGTCCTCGATGGCTCAATGGGACAGAGCATCTACCATGTAAGCAGGAGATCCCGGGTTCGAGTCCCGGTCGGGACGCGCATTTCTAACTGTCCCAGTTGATATTAATCAACGCCTGTAAGCAGCTAATGGTCTTGATTTCATTGTAATTTTATTTCGCACTACGTCTTATTAGTTCTCTGTATCTAAATCGTATGCAGTGATGTATTGGGAGTTGAAGAGGCCAATAAATACACTCAGATCTCTACAAAAGTATAGCTAATTAACATCATTTGATAATATGTCGACGTAACAACTGAGATGTGGATAACTTTAAACTGCTGTAAGTTCTTCTTTGGTACTAAGCTAAACACAGTAAGAGTAATGTTCTTGATATAACATGCAGTCTTCGATGCTGTTGCACTCTGATAGTTTCTGAATATTAGCAATACTCAGTAGCATCGTGCTACAGCTACATCTACATGACTACTCTGCGGCTCACACTCAAGTGCCTGGCAGAGGGTTCTTCGAATCACTTTCAGAATACTTCTTTACCGTTCACTCACACAGTAAGTGGAAAAATTAAACTTAAATCTTCCTGTAAGAGCTCCTATTTTTTTTAGTTTATTATGACGATCGTTTCTCCCTATGTAGGCTGGCACCAACAAAACGTTTTCACAATCAGAGGAGGAAGATGGTGATAGAAACTTCGTGTTACGTCGATGTATTATCCTCACTGCAGTCTTCCGTACTATTGTTACTAAGTCTATAGATGCAGTGAATCAGGGGTGGTCCTCTACATCTACATGATACTCAGCAAGCCATCTAATTGTATGTGGCGGAGGGTACTTTCGGTACCACTGTTTGGTCCCTCCAACCCTGTTCCACTCCCGAATAGTGCGTGGGAAGACCGATGGTTGGTAAGCCTGCGTACTAGTTTTAATTGCTCTAATTTTGTCCTCGTGGTCAATACGTGAGATGTATGTGGGGGAAAGAAATATGTTGTTTGACTCCTGCTGTCCCGAAATTTCAATAATAAATCTCTCCGTGATGCACAACGCCTTTCTTGTAACGTCTGCCAGTGGAGTTTGTTTAGCATCTCCGTAACGCTCCCTCTCCAGCTAAACGATTCTGTGACGAAACGAACCGCTCTTCATTGGATCTCCCCTGTCTCCTCTATCAGTCCTACCTGACAGGGATCCCACATAGCTGAACACTACTCAAGAATCGGGCGAACAAGCGCCTTATAAGAGACTTCTTTCATGGATGAGTTACATTTCCTTAAGATTCTTCCGATGAATCTGAGTCTTGTGTCAGCTTTTTCCACTCTCTGTTTTATGTGGTAATTGCACTTAACGTCACTCTGGACGGTTAAGCCTAGATATTTTACGGCAGTCGTTGTCTGCAGCTGTTTGCCATCAATAGTGCAGCTATACAGTAGTGGATTTCATTTCCTATTTATGCGCAGCATGTTACATCTATTTAGGTTCCGTGTCAATTGCCAGAGTCTGCACCATTAATCAATTCGCTGCAGATCGTTCTGCAAAGCCTTGCTGTCTTTTGGCGTTGCTACTTTGGTATAAACAATTGTATCACCTGCGAATAGCTTTAAAAAGCATCCGACGCTTTCTACTAAATAATTTATATACTTATATTTTGAACAGCAACGGTCCTATCACATTTCCCTATGGTTCTTAGCATACTACCCTTACATCGTCGATTTGGTTCCGCTAAGAGCAACGTGTTGAGTTCTATCTGCTCCGATACTCCGTATGCTCATACTTTTTTCATTAAACAGCAATGTGGGACGGTGTCAAATGCCTTACTGAAATCAAGGAACACGGCATCAGTCTGATGGCCGTTGTCCACTGCGCTTGGATCTCATGGAGGAACATAGCGAGCTTGTAACACCATAGCTCTAATGTTGTACTGAATTATTTCGCTTTTGTTTCATTTAATGTTACATCGCTGAGCTTCTGTAAATGTGTGTGATTGAATCGATAACATAAAACTGTATATTTCTTTCTTTGCACAAACTTTGATGTCATGTTTTGGTTCTATGCAATTTAGTATATCAGTCGGTTAAACTCTTTGCCCCATTTGGAGGGAACAAAACTTACTGTATACAATTGTAATTTTGTGTGAATAATTTTTTGTAGAAATGTCTATATGTGCAAATGTTCCGTTTTATTTAATGCATTTGGTTGCTGTTATGTAATCTGCTGATCCTCACTTAGGGCTCTTAGTTATTCTGTATGTAAAAGTTGTTGTGGTTCCCCTCGGGAACGGAACTGTGTAGCGCGCGCAAATTGTGGTTTTCCTAGGTGGAAAAGGTGGAACTGATAGTCAGTCGGGGACGAGCTGCGAGTCGGGGACGAGCTACGAGTGTGTGCACTGCCATGTAAAAGATGCATATTGTGCTGGTTCCGAGAGAGGCTTTTTCTGCTACTTTCCAATGCCTCGGATGGATGGATAAATAGCTGGAACGATTATGGATTTGGTATTCATCATCGCCACCAAGAAGGGCCAGAGTCCAGCAATTGTGCCTGCGAATCCACCTACCAACATGCGGTTGCCACCACGTGGCGCAATGGCTGTAACGTAATACTATAATGATGTACAGTGAAGGATCAGCTTAATGGATGTGTTAGTGTGCTCAAATATAAGATAATTTATATCGGAATTTATGTACGAACCTTGATTTTTGTCCTCATCATAACACCTCTCAGATTCCTCTCCGTTTGAACTAAAGTGATTACCGAGTGTCCTTACTGAAAGTACGTTAAAACCCAGTTATGCTAATTAATGCCTCTTGAACATAGTAAAGAGAAAGTTAAAGTTAATGTGGCAAGAGAGTGGGTTAAAGTTAATGATGCTTGCTGAAAATAATTTTCCTAATAAAACTGCTTATTATTGTGTTGTTGCCTACTTCAAAATTAAAAGTTCTTAAGATTGAGGCTTATAAAGTTTTTCTTAGTGAATGATCATATTACTGCCTGTTGTAAATCGCAGAAGGTGAGTCAGTATCTTACGTATATGTTAATTTTGTGTTTCACTGTAGTAAAAATGGAAAACTGCAGTTGTGAAACGTTATATACTTATGTTTGCTAAGTGTATGTTTCTCTTGTGTATAGGAAGTGCATATTAATAACATAACAGGATCCACAGTTTGTCTATTGTATTAATGCTGGGTAATTAGTAACGGAAAGACCACAAATTATAGAAAACCATAATTCCTTTAAAGCCTGAAAGTAACAGGGTGTTTCGGTATCTCTTATAATTTTGCAAATAGTTTCTGCTGCTCTAACTGTTAGTTTCAATCTTACCGTAAACATATGTATGTGTCAGAGTTCATTGCACTCGCGTGTGACAAAGTATAGGTTGTGTTTATTCGTTAAAATTACTAATAACTATTTTCTTAAACGAGAATGTTAATCATTCTCTTGCCTAGTTAGGCTGGCGACCGTTTTCTTTATCAGTTGAACAGTACAGATAGGCAAAATTTTGTTTGATACTGTTCAAACATTTACGTAATTCTGACTTTCACTTCAGATAAGCCACCACCGTTAGGTACAATACGGTCAACATAATAAAATTCCTCCCAGAGGGTAACACTGCTCTGTTGCGTTATACCATAATTACTGTAACAAAATAATTCTGTTTTGCAAACTGCCTCCAGCTTCGAGGTTATGGTATAGCAGTAGCAGACAGGAGTGTTATAAGCTGAGTTTCGCAGGATGTCTGTTTGCGGAATCCATGTTGATTTCTATAGAGGAGCTGTTCATCTTCCAAGAACGTCATAATCCTTGAGCGTAAAACATGTTCCATAATTCTACAACAGATTGACGTCAACGATATAGGTCTATATTTGTGTGGATCTGTCTTACAGACTTTCTTCAAAAAGGGAATGGCCTGTGCTTTTCTTTCCAGTCGTTAGAGTACCTCTGGTCTAGCGGTTCTAGGCGCTTCAGTCCGGAACCGCGTGACTGCTACGGTCGCAGGTTCGATTCCTGCCTCGGGCATCGACGTGTGTGATGTCCTTAGGTTAGTTAGGTTTAAGTAGTTCTAAGTTCTAGGGGACTGATGACCTCAGATGTTAAGTCCCATAGTGCTCAGAGCCATTTGAACCGTTTTTAGTACCTCTAGTTGCTCAAGAGATCTACGGTAAATTAGTGCTAGAAGGGGATCAAGTTCTTTCGCATTATCTTTATAGAATCTTATAGCAACCTCATCTGGTCCTGAAGCCCTTCCACTACTAAGCGATTGTAGTTGCTTTTCAGTTCCGCGATCGGTTATCTCAATATCTGCCATTTCGACGTTCGCACGATTGAAAGGAGGAACAGTGTTACAATATTCCACGGTGAAACAGCTTCGGATGACCGAATTCAGTATTTCAGCTTTCTCTCTGTTATCTTCCGTTTATGTGCCGGTGTTGTCGCTGCGAGAATGAATAGATGATTTTGACCCAGTTACTGATTTTACATACGACCTCTGATGAATTATGGCAGCTAAAATGGTGCGCCTGCCGATCAGAGTCACATGAAGTGAGGTAGTGTAAGTTCCGTGTTCTCTAGGATCGTAAATGTGTAGCACTCCCCATTGGAATTTCCGCTGGTGTCGTGTATGTGTGGCACTCTCCATCGGACATTGCGAGCAAAGGGAGATCGAACTCGCCCTACATGGCGGCGGGCTGGTGGCGGTTTCGAAAGTGCGTAATGGTGAGTGGCGGATAGAGCGGTGCGTGCGGTAGGCGAAGGTGCTGTCGAAACCGCAAGTAGCACTACTCTTAATAACGGAATCAGAGATACTTCGTCCTTGTCGTTATAATGCTATTCTATAGACAGCAAGTGAATTGTGTCATTACAAACGACACAATGATTTCAAACTTGCATGCTGTTGAAATATGTGAAGCTGTATAAACTTCACTCCACGTCGTTTTCGTAATAGCGAGAGTGTTACGAGAATCGAATCAAGTGACAGTTGTTACAAGAGAGGTTTCCGTGGAAGTAGCTTCTAAGGAGTTCAGTACCATAAATCACCGCTGGCCCTTAACTGCAACACCGTGAAGATGATATGTAACAGACTACAATTTTGCCTGAAGTGTACTAAAAAGCAGGAATGTCAGGTAGGAGTAGCACCATATTCGTTCTGTGGGATACGGAAGTATTACACAGTGGTGTTCTCATTCAGAATGAAGATGATATGTAACAGACTACAATTGTGCCTAAAGTGTACTAAAAAGCAGGAATGTCAGGTAGGAGTAGCACCATATTCGTTCTGTAGGTAAGGAAGTATTACACAGTGGTGTTCTCATTCAGAAATCGCATTTCAGTCTTAGATGCTTTTGAGAAGATCGTGATAGCCCTCATGTAGTTAGAAGAAACGCATACAGGAACATTAAGGAGTTGGCAGTGGCACCACCTTGGCTAATGAAGAAAGCGGTTTATCATTTCTCGACATGGCTTCTCTCATTGTTCGGCGTCCCATAAATATCATGCGAATATGTAATCACTGGGTTTAGGAGGATCATATGTCAAGCAATTTGAGTTTTCCACAGCCATACGCGACTAGCGCTCGAGAGTATATTGAGGACATTTATACTGTTAGTTCGGCCTTACGGGATCGTACAGAATGATCGTGTACGTTGAGTCAGAAATTTTGTTCTTTGACAGCAAGACAGTAAATACCCAATCTTACAGTGCGTAGACGTTTGGAGCACCACGGACTATAAGCGTAACGTCCATTGTTGCTGTAGCAGGAAAGCGATGCTGGTTTGTGGGACGCTCAACATCATGGTCATCAACGCCCGTACAGGGTCCAAATTTTTCCAGTCTCGGCACTTCCTGAATAATAATGATATAATGAGGACAACGCAGTCTCAGACCCCTGGCGGGGAAAATCCCCGACCCAGCCGGGAATCGAACCAGTGACCCTGTAGTCCAGAGGCAGCAACCCTAGCCACCACACCACCACTTACGGAAGGCAGGAAAGTGAGGTGTGCCGATAATGGTGAACAAAACTCGAATATGAGATTCAACAGTGGCACCATGTCACATTTTCAGTTATTCTAGGTACCTGTGTGTGGTGTCTCTGAGGAGAAGAGACTTTGCTAGACTGCATTCGTGATAGCACAGGGCATCCGCCACTGCGTACAGAACACGATCAGACAGCCGACAGCAACAGGCGTTCCATTTTTAATGTGCGCAGGCCAATTGCTGTAATGTATCTTCGAGGTCTCCATCCCATCAAACAGTCAGTGCAAAACTATACATTTATCATATTGACATGATTTCCCAAAATCGCTCCAGACTAATGCCGGGATGGTTCCTATGAAAGGGTACGGCCGAGTTCCTTCCCCGTCCTTCCCTAATCCGATGAGACCGATGACCTCGCAGTTTGGTCACTTCCCCAAAAACAACCCAACCTCAATCATATTGTCATGACCTGTCTCCATACAGAGGGTGCACCGTTGCGCCTGCAAGTTCTACAAGTTACTCGTCCATTGAACACGTGTGTCCTAGGATTACCGAGAGATTGGCGCGTCACAACTCGAGTGTACCCAACCTGTCATTCAACCTCTGTTTGACTCAATGCGCGGAAGAGCTACAGATGTTATTGCTTCTCAAGATGAACCAGCATTTTATGGCAAACCCGTTTCTTCTATCCTCGTGACAGCAACACAAATATCCTTACGAACAATGCAAAGACGCTGTAGTGCAGTGTATTTCACACCGTACGTACTCCTACATCAACTACAAATGAGGCGTCTAATTCTCCTATTTTCTATATACGTCCAATCAACATAAATAGAAATCTAAATCTTCGTTTGTTCAGAATCGCATATATCCGAAATGTCTTCGCCGATTGCTTCGAAATTTTGTCACAACGTTTCAGGCAAATGCAGTTTTTCTTTTATAGATCGTTTTTGAACATGTATTATCTAAAAATGTACATGTAATATATAAAGGGGAAACATTGTTACTAATAATTTCCAAAGGTACTCGGTCGATTTACTTCAAATTTTTACACATTACTGTAGTAAAAAAAATGGTTCAAATGGCTCTGAGCACTATGGGACTCAACTGCTGAGGTCATCAGTCCCCTAGAACTTAGAACTAGTTAAGGGGATACGGAATCGGATTTTGGGTTAAGAAATCGAATTTTTTTTTATTGGCGTATTATATTCTGCCATGTTTCCTCTTTAAAATGACGTATCATACATAGCTCTACTACAATTATAACTATTTTATTTTTATATATTTGTGAGATCGGGTATTGCGCTTTAGTTATACACGTCTCTCGTGGCTGACCATGAACTTTTTGGCAGTACCTTTAAAGTGACATGAATTCAAATATCCCGGTTTCCAGCGACTATTTATACACTAGTTGCCCGAAAATGTTTCTCTCTGGTTTCCTCAAGTTACTCTTTGACTTTGTGGCGGGACTGTTTTGTAAACAGTGTGATATAAGAAAGTAGTTTTTGTTGAGTTATTTCGTATTTAGTGCTTCATTTTTCGCAGTGAAAATGCCTAGAGCTAAAGCAAAAGTATTTAAAAAGCGTGTGAACTGGCAAAAGAAAAGAAATAATGATTCATTAGCAAAGCAAAGCAGTTCATCATCATCACTGTTGGAAAATGTGAATCCACTTATTACTGATTTGCCGAACGAACTTACACCAAATGAAAACAGTGCTTCTCATAAAAAACTAAGAGATTTGGAAGAGAAATATAATTTACTTGATAGAGGGAATGAAGTTTTTGAACTCATTGATACGAATATATTGTGTGAAGCTCTTGAAAACAGTTTGTGCTGCAAAAAATGTCATGGAAACGTTTCTCTGAAAGTAAAATCCCATGTTGGCCTGGCTGCCCAGTTTAATTTAATATGCAGTGTTTGTAAATACAGCTGTAAGTTTCCAAGTTCGGTTTCAGTAACTGTAAATAATGGATACAAGAAAACTGAACTTTATAGTGTAAATATTAGGTTAGTTTATGGATTGCGAGCAATTGGTAAGGGCAAAGCAGCTGGTGATATGCTATGTGGTGTTCTAAATCTTCCAAGTGCACCTTCAAAGTTTGAAGCTTACAATTATGTACTAGGATCTGCAGTTGAAGATGTAGCACAGAAGTCAATGCAGGTTGCTGTGGAAGAAGCAGTGGAAGAAAATGACGGCAGTCGTGACCTCACAGTGGCGTTTGATGGCACGTGGCAGAAAAGGGGCCACACCTCCAACAATGGTGTTGTAACAGCAACTAGTGTTGATACTGGCAAGGTTATTGATGTTGCAATAATGTCTAAATACTGTAGGTGCACAGGCAGGCTGAAAAATGAACACAGTGATGACTGTATTGCTAATTATTATGGTAGTAGTGGTGGCATGGACGTTGCTGGGGTGAAGAAAATTTTTCATCGCTCTTCACAGTGGTATAATGTTCGCTATGTCAAATATCTGGGAGATGGTGACTCTAAAGCATTCAAAGAAGTTTTGGAAAGCAAACCATATGGGAACAGTGTAAATATAAGCAAACTTGAATGTATAGGACATGTGCAGAAGAGAATGGGTGCCAGGCTGAGAAGGTTAAAATCAGTTATGAAATGGAAAAAACTAGATGATGGGAAAACCTTGGATGGCAGAGGAAGATTGACTGATTCCATAATAGACCACATTCAGAACTGCTATGGCCTTGCAATCAGGCAAAATACAGGCAATCTTGAAGAAATGAGGAGAGCTATATGGGCTTTATATTTCCACACCGCATCCACGGATGAGCATCCACAACATGGTTTGTGCCCCAAAGGTGAAAACAGCTGGTGTAAATACAATAGGGGACTAACAACAGGAGAGAAATACATTCACCACCACAGTCTACCATCAGCCATCATGGCAGAAATAAAGCCCATTTTCAGAGATCTGGCTGACAGAAGTCTTCTGATGAAATGTCTTCACGGAAAAACGCAGAACCCCAACGAGTGCTTGAATAGTGTGATATGGCATCGTCTCCCAAAAACAGTGTCTGTCGGAATTAATACACTACATTTTGGTGTGTATGATGCTGTGGCAACCTTCAATCTTGGAAATATAACTAAATGCCAGGTCCTTCAAAAGTTGGGTATGTGTGTTGGTTCCCGTACGGTACGTGCTATGTTCTTTTTAGATCAGCACAGACTAAGGCATGCTGATAATATAATCAAGACATTAGTGAAAAAAGCAAGACAGGTGCAGAGGGGTGCCAAAAGAAGACTTGAAGATGATTATGAAGACTGTGAAGGGGGTATTAGCTACGGATCAGGAATGTTTTAATCTTCTTTCTCCGTTTCCCGTAAGTTTACTTTTTACTTCATCTAGGAACATTATCTCAGGTACTGGTCAACCTAGAAGTCTGAAATTTTTATGACGTAGTGACATAGGTCCCTATTACATACTGAAACAACGATTTTTTAATTACTTGATTTACAAAAGACTTAGGGGTGATAGTCTAGTAAAAAGCGATGGAAAAAATTTACTTAAAAATAAATGTACAATATCTCTGTAAGAAAATACTTTGACAATAAACTGTTGTTTCAGTATTGTTGTAACATATGAATGCACATACAGTAAAATTTTTACCTCTCTGTCTCCAGTAGTTTGTGAGAAAATGTTCCCTATAGTAGGCATATATTAACATTGCGGGGATAGGTGATTCCGTATCCCCTTAAACCTAACTAACCTAAGGACATCACAAACATCCATGCCCGAGGCAGGATTCGAACCTGCGACCGTAGCGGTCTTGCGATTCCAGACTGCAGCGCCTTTAACCGCACGGCCACTGTAGTAAATGTACATATATCTGTGTGTGTGTGTGTGTGTGAAATGTCGTTAGAAAACAACTCATGATTAGACTAGTAGAAAATATGAATTTGCTGCAACAACAAACAAGGCTCAGTATCAGAGAGAGGAGGAACAGGATATGGACAGAGGGATGGGAGCCAATGTACATAGAAATTGGGAAGGACGAAGTGGATGGAAAGAAGGGTAGGAGGAGATGTAGGGAGAGGGACAGAGGACAAGATGGAAATGGAGGAGTTGATGATGGACAGAGGGGAAGAGGGAGAGGGAGCAGGAAGAGATGGAGAAAAAAGGGAGAGGAGATGAACAGAGAAAGGGAGAACAGGTGAAGGACTGCCAGAGGGGAAAAGAGAGGGGATAAGAGAAGGTGGAGAGGGAGAGAGGGGGGAATGGGAGATGGGCAGAGAGAGGGCAGAGGAGGTGGTGGACAGAGAGAGGGAAACGGGAAGTAGTTGGGACAAAGAGACGCGGAGGAGGAGTTCTACAGAGACAGGGATGAAAGGGAAATTAGGACATATGTCCAGTTCCCACACATATTAGGAAGGAGTGCTTTCTCCTTCCTTTCTTTTCAATTTAACCAGAAAGAGTCGAAGAAATGCGTGGCCGGAAACAGATAGTAAATAATCTTTCGTTATGAATACATTACGGGAAAGGCAGTGATTAATGTCCAAGAAATATTTACTATTAAAAACAGTCTTGATTACGATTTATTTATCAAGGTGACCGGTGTCGACCGCTACTGTGGTCATCTTCAGACCATTGAGTAAGAACCTCTTTCTGTTGGAGAATTCTCCAACAGAAAGAGGTTCTTAATCAGTGGTCTGAAGATGACCACAGTAGTGGTCGAAACCGGTCACCTTGATAAATAAATCGTGATCAAGACTGTTTTTAATAGTAAATCTTTCGTTAGATGCCATTCTTCCACCTGTTGCAGTTTTAATGGAAAGCAGAGTATTTCTAAGCAATATATAGCGAACTCACCATAGATAGCGAATTGGCCACAACGATCACATCAGGTAGATTCTTATTCGTATGGAGCTTAGTGGCACTTGTTCTTTTAGATTTATAGTTGGAACAGGAAGTGATGTGCACGAAATTCCTTTTGCCGCACACCAGAAGATAGCTAGCAAAGTATAGACATAAATGTGGGATAGTATTTTGAGAGAGAGGGAGAAAGAGGGAAGCCATTGTCACTAAATAAATACGGTATCCATATTTTAGCCTGTATTGACAGTAAACGAAGAATATACAAAAGCATTTAACTTGTTTTATCTTAGTTAACTCACTACGGTATTTACTTTCGACAGCACTCGTTCTTCCATACGAATGACAGCATCAATGTCGGAGGCTGGTATGACTTTACTTTTCCCGTCTAACTTTGCAGGCGAGTCTAGTAACTCTCACCCCTACAATGATTCCACAGTTTCCGCTCTAAGTGACTGTTAGTTTCTTGGAACGGCGGTGAATTTCCCGGAATTCCAGTGCCTGTCACATGAAGAAATGCCCCGTGAGGATATCTGGTGCTTGACACAGACGGACGGTCAGCAGTTCCCGGAGCCGGACGCGTGTGAAAGTGCCGGGAAGGCCGACACGAAATCCCACGAGGCGCTTCGCCGGCAGCCGAGCCGGACCAGAGGCTCCGGGTCTGACACCGGAGGCGGCGCAAATAAACTGGCGAACCGGGACCGGGCGGCGAGCTGGCTGTGGCGGAGGGAAAGTGAAAGCTACTTAACAGATACAGCAAACAGTGTCTATAGGACAGAATGAGATTATTACTCTGCAGCGGTGTGTGCGCTGATATGAAACTTCCTGGCAGATTAAAACTGTATGCCGGACCGAGACTCAAACTCGGGACATTTGCCTTTCGCGGGCAAGTGCTCTACCAACTGAGCTACCCAAACACGAATCACGCCCCGTCCTCACAGCTTTACTTCTGCCAGTACCTCGTCTCCTACCTTCCAAACTTTACAGAAGCTCTCCTGCGAACCATGCAAGACTAGCACTCCTGAAAGAAAGAATATTGCACGAACATGGCTTAACCACAGCCTAGGGGATGTTTCAGAATGAGATGTCCGCTTTCAGTTTGGAAGGTAGGAGACGAGGTACTGGCGGAAGTAAAGCTGTGAGGACGAGGCGTGAGTCGTGCTTCGGTAGCTCAGGTGGTAGAGCACTTGCCCGCGAAAGTCAAAGGTCCCGAGTTTGAGACTCGGTCCAGCACACAGTTTCAATCTGCCAGGAAGTTTCAGTGTCTATAGGGTTATAAGGCTTTATTTCGTATACTATAGTTGACACAAATCAAGGGAAAATTCTTTCCCATGGGATAGGAAACTGCCGTTAAAAGGCGGAAGAACCAGCAATGATCAACGGCATGAGGATTCGGTTGACAACAGAAACTAATGCGTTAACGACATCTGATGTACACTCAAAGGACATGTGGCCTTTTGTTGAAATATTGGCATGATGATGTCGGCTTTGGTAAAAGAGCATCAAGCGTTAGAAGTTTGAACGTGATTGGGAAGCTAGAAACTCTGAAAATGGATCTGAAAAGTGAAATACAAAGTCTCAGTCTAGATATAGTTGGGTCATTAACGTGATATGGAAAGAAGGTAAGGATTTCCGGTCAGACGAATACATAGAAACATCAAGTGCAGCAGAAAATGGCGTAATGGGAGTAAGATTCGTTATGGATACGATATTAGGGCAGAGAATGAACTAGTAGAGAATGAACTACTTTTCTCATCAAATCGGCCATGAAAGCAGCGCCGATAATGACAGTTCCGTTATACACGCCGACGTCGCAAGCAGAACATGAAGAAGAAGAGAAATTATATGGGAATACTGAACGGGTAACTAAGTACCTACGTAAAGCGAGATGGTGGACTCGAATGTGATTGTAGGGGAAAGGACAGAAGAAGGTTTACTAGAGATTAAGGACATGGTGGTAGGAGCAAGAGAGGAGAAAGACGACTTCAGTCTTGCAATAAATTTGAGATGGTATTAGCGAATACTCTGTTCAAATAACTCAAGAAGAGGAGATACACCGGGAAATTACCAACAAACAAGGAAAGAATTCAGCTGAATTAGATAATACTTAGTCACCGATTACGAAATAGATATTGGAATGCAAAGTGTACCTGGGTGCAGATATGGAATCAGATGACAATTCAGTATTGATCAAGAGCAGAACGAAGTATATGAGGATCGTTAGGAAGAAACGGAGTGGAAGGCTGAAGGAAAGGAAGAACGATACTGAAGTACTCGCGAATGATGAGTCAAATGGTTCAAATGGCTCTGAGCACTATGGGACTTAACATCTATGGTCATCAGTCCCCTAGAACTTAGAACTACTTAAACCTAACTAACCTAAGGACATCACACAACACCCAGTCATCACGAGGCAGAGAAAAATGATGAGTCACATTTGAAATTCGCTGGGATGTGGATACAGTGATAAGAAATATCAGAGTAGAAAGTTCAGTGGAAAAGGAGGGGACATCCCTACACACGGGCAATTGTTGGCGTTGGACAGAAAAACATTTGAACAAAGAACGTAACTGCCAGGAAACCTTGGGCAACAGCAAAAGTACTTCAGCCGGCAGACTAGAAAAGAAGTACAAAAATATTCAGTTCAGGACAGGAATCTCTCTCTCTCTCTCTCTCTCGATTCGTTTAGTCGGTTCCTACTCTTCGTAACCCCATGAATCAAATCACGCCACTTTTTCCTGTCTTGCACTTTCTCCCGTACACATTCCAAGTTGGAACACATTGCTTCTGTGTTGCCATCGATCCATCTCATCCTCTGACGTCCTCTTCTTCTAGGACAGGACAGAAATACAACGTTATAAATCCGTTAGGAATGAAATAAATAGTCAGTGCAGGGTAGCCAAGAAGAATGGCTGCAGGGAAGGTATGAAGAAATTAAAACACGAATGATAGTCTGGAAGACTGACTCAGCATATGGGAAAAGTCAAAATAACCTTCGGTGAGATTGAAAGCAAGTGTGTTAGTTGTAAGAGTGCAATGTGAATTCCCCGGATAACGGTAAAGAGAGAGCACATTGGTGGCTGATGTACACTGAAGACCTCGTTGAGGGGGAGAACTTGTCCGATGACGTAGAAGAAAAGTAAATTGGAGTCATATGGAAGACATAAGAGAACGTAATTTAAAATAGCTCTGGAAAACCTGAGATAAAATAAAGCAGCAGCAGTAGGTAATATCCCATCGGAATGACTAAAATCGTTGGTGGGAGTGGCAACAAGACGACTATTCACGTTGGTTTGTGGAATGTATGAGACCGGCGATATACCATCAGACTTTCGGAAAAATATAATCCACACAGCTCCAAATATTGCAAGAGCCGACGAGCGCGAGAATTATCGCACAATCAGCCTAACAGTTTATGCATCCATGTTACTGAGGAGAAAAAAAAGAACAGAAGAATGGAAAAGAAAATTGAGGATTTGTTACATGATGATCAGAATGCTTTTAGGCGCAAGAGAGGCAGATCACATGTTACGCTTGCTAGTGGAAGCAAGACTGAAGAAAACTCAGGAGACGCTCGGAGGATCTGTCGAGCGAGAAAAACAGTCGACGCAGTAAATTTGTGCAAGATGATCGGAATTCCGAGAAAAATAGGAGTAAGCATCTGGGAACGAAGAAATATAGAATACGTACAAGAACTAAGAGGGAACAATAAGACAGGAGCACTATGAACGTATTTCTCGGATTAAAAATGGAGATGTAGGCTTTTTCACCTACTGTTCAGTCTATAGATACAAGCAATGACAGAAATAAATGAAAGTTTCAAGAGTGGGATTAATATTCATGAGGAAGGATCTCGATGGTATTATTCGCTGAAGACATGGGTACTCTTAGTGGAAGTGAAGAAGAATTATGGGATCTGTTGAATGGCATGACCAGTAATAGGTACAGAGTATGGATTGAGAGGAAATCGAAGGAAGACTGACATACTAAGAAGTAGCACAAATGAGAACAGCGAGAAACTTAACGTCAAACTTGGTGATCACAGAGTAGACGATGTTGAAGATTTGTGTTATCTTGGTAGCAAAATAAACAATGTCGGACGAAGCAAGAAGGATGTTCTTGGCTAACAAAAGTCTGCTGATGTAAAATATAGGCGTTAATCAGAGGAAGAAGATTCTGAGAACGTATATGTGTAGCGCAGCATTGCATGGTAGTCAGACACGAACTGTGGGAAATCTGTAACAGAGACGAATCGAAGCATTTGGGATATCGTGCTGCAAAAGAATGTTGAAAACTGGTTAGACGTACAACGAATGAGGAGGTCCACCGTTGAATCGGCGAAGTTAGGAACATGTGGAGAAAGTTGGCAAGAAGAAGGGACAGAATGAGATGACATGGGGAGGGGATAGCTTCTTCAGTACTAGAGGGAGCTGTAGATACCTAGAAGGAGGAAACAGAGATTAAAATACATCCAATAAATAGCTGAGGGTGTAGGGTGCAAGTGCTACGAGATGATTTCTTTGTGGGCCGCATTAAACCATTCAGAAAACTGATGACACAACAAAACAAAAACTAATAACACCTCTCTCCTGTTGTCGGTGTATGAGAGTAGATTTCATGCAACCGACTGATAATAGGGAATAATTTGAGAGAACTGTGTTGTTTGTTCCTAAGTGGTTTTACAGACTGAAGTAGAAAGGAACTGGATTGCGCATTTATGATTTAGGAAGTTAGTTAAAAATAACTTTCTCCATTTAGCATTTTAATTTTTTCCACTGTGTTTCGATATCATAATTTGTAGATAGTAAATTTTAATAAATTTAATGAAACTCTCAATTTTTATGCAAACGATGTGTTTTAATCCTGGAAATACAAGTTACAAGTCGGTATGTATATCTTCCCAGCACAGGAACGGTGCAATGATAATGAGAGAACATATTAATATTTGAAAACAATGCGTTACTGTTCCAACTGACACAATTAAAAGAGATAGCACAGATAATGAAAAGAGCCAATGATGATTCCACATATGTCGCGAAACACGTTTCCCATAAACAGAACGGAATTACGTTTTGCAGCAGTTGGACAACGTTCATTAAAAGTCATTCAGACACAGAGGTTTGCAATAAAACGAAGAATATAAGAAATTGAGACGAAGTCATAGCGTTTATTTATCAACAGATCAAGTCACGAGAACAGCAGATGAAAAGTGATGATGAAAGTCCTGAGAAGAATAATGCTAAATACTGACACCACTAAGTACTGTAAAATATATATGAATTTAAATGTGAGTAATAAAAGTGAAAGGCAGGAAAGAAACATCTGTGTGACGAAGTGAGTAGAAACAGTGATAAATTTTATAGACAGTCTGCTTTAACTAATACATTATTGTAGAAGATTAAAGGAAATTCAAAAACGGAAAGAATGGGTAGCACGTATCTACACCAAGGAAACCAAGGAATACTCCAGTTCTATATTCCACGCAAACTCCAAACAAGAGTGAAATAAACATTAGTGTCAGCGGCACTGATAAGAAGGCTAAATGGTTACAGTTAAACAAATCGCCAACGAACTCCTAAAATCCATATCAGATTCTGTATCGAGTATTGTGGCCGATTTAGCCCTTCTCTTAACCATAATATAACGAAGATCCCCAGAACAATATGCTGAGCCCAGCGGCTGGAAGAAATCACAGGTCTCAGACATGTGCAAGAAGGGCAGAAAGAGCGATCCATAAAATTACCGCACAACATCCTTTACATCACTTTCTTACAGGCTCTAAGAACATGTTCTGAGTTCGAATGTTATGAGGAACCTCGGGCGGAATGACATCATCCATACCAACCAGCATGGAGTCTGAAAATGACATGCTCAAAACTCTCACATCTCCTGTTGCTGGGGCTTCTGGATTACTTTTCAACATAAATGCTATAGGAGATCTGTGGCAAGTATTGTAGCTTTGTTTTGAAAACCACTTAATTTGCCAAGATCACTATGTTAACACTGTCACTGAAAACTACTGGTTTCGATCATATACACTGCTGGCCACCGTAAATGCAACACCCTGAAGGAAGCATCCGAATCAAGTGAAATTTACACCATGAGTTTGCAGCGATGAGATATGCAACTGATTAGAATTTCAGCGCAGACGCACATCACGCGCGCCTGTGGCGCCACCTCATAACGCCATTAAAGGCTTGGCGATTTCGACGAGTGTACGTTCGGCAGGTGTGTTTACCTTGTGGTTGTTTCACAAGACGATCAGTTATGCCTCGTAGACAACAGCGAACATCTTTTGATCAAGTATCCGAGTTCGACAGAGGAAGGATAGTGGCTTACCGAGATTGTGGATTATCATACAGAGAAATCGCTAGTCGTGTTGGACGAAACCAAACAACTGTAATGCGGATATGTGACCGTTGGATGCAGGAGGGTACGACGGACCGACGTGGTCGATCGCATTCACCTCGGTGCACCACTGCACGTGCTGATAGGCAAATTGTGCGTATGGCAGTGACGGATCGCTCAGTGACATCCCTAACCATAGCACAGCACATTGCGTCTGTAACGCATCATCCAGTGTGTGCGCGTACCATTCGACGACGTTTACAGCAGAGTGGTCTGTCCGCAAGACGTCCATTGCTTCGTCTACCATTGACGCAGAACCACAGACGTCTCCGTCGCCAATGGTGCGATGACAGACGGATGTGGACGGCAGACTGAAATGACGTTCTCTTTACTGACGAGGCACGCTTCTGTCTGCAGCACCACGATGGTCGGATTCGAGTGTGGAGACGCCGTGGAGAGAGGATGCTGGACATCTGCATTGTGCACCGCCACACTGGTCTTGCACCGGGTATTATAGTATGGGGCGGTATTGGATATTACTCTCGCACGCCTCTAGTACGCATTGCCGGTACTTTAAATAGCCGGCGCTACATATCCGAGGTGCTGGAGCCAGTTGTCCTTCCTTACCTTCAGGGCTCGGCCACAGCCATATTTCAACAGGATAATGCGCGACCACACGTGGCACGCATTGTCCAAAGGTTCTTCGTCAATAACCAGATTGAACTGCTTCCCTGGCCGGCTCGCTCTCCGGATCTTTCGCCGATAGAAAACATGTGGTCCATGATTGCTCAACGAGTGACACCAGATGATCTTTGGCAACGTGTGGAAGCTGCTTGGCTGCTGTACCCCAGGAACACATCCAACGTCTCTTTGACTCAATGCCGAGACGTGTGGCAGTGGTGATCTCCAACAATGGCGGCTACTCTGGCTACTGATTCTGGCAGGAACCACATGTCACAGAGGTCTGTAAACGTAATAATTTGATACTTGGTCAACATGTTATCTACAAAATAAATTTTGTTGTGCTACCTCTTTTCTTTCTTGGTGTTGCATTTACGGTGGCCAGCAGTGTATATTGCAGTGGCTGTACAGAGTACTATCAAGTGTGTGGAGAAATAGTACAACACGTGACGACTGCAGAAGAGGAGACATTGTCCCCATCTTCAAAAATGGTTCAAATGGCTCAGAGCACAATGGGACTTAACTGCTGAGGTCAGCAGTCCCCTAGAACTTAGAACTACTTAAACCTAACTAACCTAAGGACATCACACACATCCATGCCCGAGGCAGGATTCGAACCTGCGACCGTAGCGGTCACGCAGTTCCAGACTGTAGCGCCTAGAACCGCTCGGCCACTCCGGCCAGCTCCCCATCTTCAAAAAAAGCAACAAAAGACTTTACAAAAACTAAATAGGAGTAACCCTTATTAGTCTCACAGCCAAGATTTTTGCAAGAATTTTACTAAATCGAATAAGTGAGAAGATAGAAAAGGAGTGTAGCTGCGCCCCCCCTCCCCCCCCCCCCCCCGTCCCTGTTCATGCTGCTGCTGCTGAGTTAGTGCCCTCCAACCGGTGGGCCCTGCAGTCCTGCTACAGCCATTGTCGGCCATCTACCCTAGTGGTCTACAGTTCTATCCCGGACCTGTGCAGCCACTCAGTCACCATCTCCTGTGCGAGCTGTCAAGTTCCATTTGCGTGTACAGGCAGTGCTACCTTCTCCACTTTGGGTCCACAGCAGGACTGTGCACACACCGGCGTGCCCTTCTCCAACTGGAGTTGTCCACCGTCGTGCTTTTCCACCTTCTGCCGGAGCCAGCATCCTTGTCGAGTCACTGCCGTTATGACTTCGCCGGTCGAGTGACATGTACAGCTTACACTTTGTGAGCATTGGCGTCTCCGAACATCGTAAAGACTATATTAGTTTTTATAATCACTAAAAGAATGTTGTAACAACGCTGTTTTCGTGACAAAACACCAGACGACATCTGAGCTCCCACTAGCCGCTTTACCGCTACCCTGTCCGGGTGATCAGTTAATCTTTGACTTCTAACACCCCTCATTCTCCTCCCAGATTATTGGCCAACCGTTTCCGACCTTCTCAAAGCTTTACCTCTGGCCTCGTTGTCGTCAATCTCCTCTCGGTAGAAAACATGCAGTCTGATTGTGCTGTTCGTTGGTGCTAAAACATGAGGACTACAGAATTTCATTTAGTTTGAGTTCTGCAGTGTAATTAATAAATACAATCTTCTTTCAATCACCCAGTTTGCTTCAAGCGCTGAAGGCGCTTCTTCATAATAATAGTACGTCACCTAGCTTCAGTGCACAGAGATAAATCCGCCAGCTGCCACAACCAAAATGTAACAGAAAAGGCGACTTGTATTAAACTTTATCTGTTTATAAACGAAACCAAGTATGAAGTTCCTTAAGATAAAATGTCAGTATCAGAGTTGCAAAGTACTCTTCTCAGACCTTAGCTTTATTATAATTTAAAAACTCGCTGTTTGTTGGTATTGAAAGTCTATGGGTGAAGGAATTTTGAGAGACGCAGGGTTCCTTGACTGTCGAAATGCATTTGACTCAGTACGACACATACACTTGTTATCGAAAGTACGACAACATGGTGTACCGAGCGAGATTTATAACTGGATACAGCTCCTGGACGCGTGAACACACGTTGGATGGAGAGTCATCAACAGACGTAGAAGTATAAGGGACATTCAAATGAAATCCGGTCACCAGTTTAGAGAAACCGTAACGGTTTTATTAAGTAAAAAATTTTGTTATACACAGTACACATAGCCGGCCGTTGTTTCAGAGCGGTTTTGGGCGCTTTCAGTCTGGAACCGCTACGGTCGCAGGTACGAATCCTGCCACGGGCATGGGTGTGTGTGATATCCTTAGGTTTGCTAGGTTTAAGTAGTTCTGAGTTCTATGGGACTGAGGACCTCAGATGCTAAGTCCCATAGTGCTCAGAGCCATTTGAACCGTTTGAACAGTACACATACGCAAAAATAGTCGCACAAACTATTGGCACATTTATCTCATTGCGACGCTTGCCAGTCCGCTCCATCTTTGAAGAAGCTAGTAGGCTGCTGTCGGATCCAGGCCTGGACCCAGAAACACAATTAGTCTTCCGTTTAGAATCGATGTCCGCGAATAGCTTGTTTTAGAGGTCCAAACACATGAAAGCCTCACAGTGAAAGGACGGGACTGTACGGGGGATCTTCCAGCATTTCCCGCCGAAACTGCTGCAATGTCATCTTTACCGCATTGGCCGTGTGTGAACGGTCATTATTATGTACGTGGATAACGTCATTGAGAAACATACCTCGGCGTTTCGACTTGATGGCTCGTCTTCACAGAACTAAAGTGGCCTGAAAACGTTGGGCATTGGTGGTGGTTCCCCGATCCAGGAACTCGACAAGCAGTGAACCCTTGTGGTCAAAAAAGGAGGACATCATGACCTTACCAGAACTGGTGTGTACTACCTCTTATTTCTTTGGAGGTGGTGACGTCGGATGTTTCCACTGCTTGCTCTGACGCTTGCTTTACAGTTCAAAATGGTGGCACAATGTTTCGCCACGTGTGACAATACGCGATAGAAAGCCGTATTCCTCCTCATGATAACGTTGCAGATGACTCAAAGACAGCGCCATTCGAGTATTGCTCTGTTCGGCGGTCAATTGGTGGGGAAGCCAATGCGCACAGATTTTTCTAAAGTTCAAGTGTTGATGCATTATGGTGCGGATGGTACCCACGCTAATACCCAGTAACCGATGGATCTCGTCCACGGTGATTCTGCGTTTGCGCCTTTCCACAATACTTGAACGATTGAGACTGTACTCACCGTACCCACCCTTCTTCCGTAGGTACATTTCACGACCTCCAACACCCTCCGCAATCAAAAATCGAATCACTCCTCGTTGTTCCTGTTTACTCTCTTGCATTTTCGGTAATGGACGATAACTTGTGGTACCACCTTTCTTCGGCGTGAAACCACATTGGCGCTAGGCAACATCTAACGGTGCTCACCCGTCAGTCTCTCTACCAATAGATGGCGCCACCATACCCGCAGTTACGTTGTGTCACCTTACGTGTTAGGCAGAGGTAACGCACTGACCAAGTTTCATATGAGTGAACCTCATAACCTCAGTTGTGCCCCAGGGAACTGCGTTGAGACCGCCGTTGTTCATGTAGTTGCAGACAACATTAGCAGTAACGACAGACTTTTCTCAGATGACGTAGTTATCTCTATAAAGTACAGTCCGCAAAAACTGCACAGGCATTCAGTCAGAGCTTGATAAGATTTCGGTGTGGTGCAAGGATTGGAATTTTCTTTAAATGTTTAGAAATGTTAAATTTCCCAGTTCACAAAACGAAAAAAGTTTGTTTCCTACGAGCAGAATATCGGTGAGTCACCGTTACAATCGGTCAGCTCAAGCAAATACCTAGGTTTTGCTTTTCGTAGGGATATGAAGTACAACGAACACATTGGCAGACATGGCAGACGTGGGAGACTGCAGTTGATTGGTAGTTTACTAGGGATATGTAACGAGCCAATGAAGGAGGCTCCATAAGAATCTCCCTTGCGACCCATTGTAGAATACTGCTCAGGTTTGTGGGATCCATACTAAATATCACTAACCGGAGGTATTGAAAGTACATAGAGGAGGGCAGTACGATTACTGAAAGGTTTGTTTGACCTACAAGAAAATCATCATAACGATCGGGAGAGCGGTGTTTTGACCAAACGCCCCTCCAGTCCGCATCCTCAACTGAGGATGAAACGGCGGTCGGATGGTCCCGATGGGCCACTTGGGGCCTGTAGACGGAGTGCTTTTATTTGACCTATGGGAGATCGCCTCGGGGAGATCGAAACTTCCATATTCTTGAAGACAGAACCGCTACTATATCATGAGGTCCTGTTTACAAAGTTTCTAGAACTAACTTTAAGTGATAAATCTAGAATTATAATAAAAAACCCAACGTATCGCTCCCATCGGGATTTCGAAGACAAAATAACATTAATTAAAGCCCGCACGAGGGCGTTTAAACAATCATTTTTTCAGTGCTTCGTATGTGACTGAAATGGGAAAAGCCCAACTGAAAGATACAATGGGATGTACAGTCTGCCATGCACTTCCCAGATGTTTGCAGAGTCATACAAAAACCAAACTAGAAATGTTACGAAGAGCTTTGCAAACGTATGGTTAGCATACTTAGTAAAGAATATGTGGTAAGGATAACTAAAGCGGATATGAAGGGGAGAGAAGTATTTCGATACATTTAACACTTGAATTGAAGGAAACAGATCAGCGGAAGAAATAGAGACACAGTTATGCAGAAAATTGTGGGAGCCTGGAATTTGTGAGAAGTTGACTGACACAGACAAAGAGAACTTTGTTCGACTAAATTACATCAAATACTGATGTAGATTCGATATAAGATTTTAACACAATCTATGGTTACAATTCAGCATTGGTGGAAGTGATACGACTCATTATACCTTGGAAAAATCTGCCTTTAAGAGATCAGGAGTACATAGAACGTGTCACTGCGTAATATTACATCATCAATAAATATAGTGAATGGTATAAAAAGAAATATGAAACAAACTAATTGTTCGAAATTTCTTCGTTTATATATCGACCGTGGACGCGACGGCACAGTAATACCTTCAATACGATTCTGAGAGCTTGTGTTTACGACTTTATGAAACGACGGGCAAAACATCTTAAATACAGCGAGGCACACGAAATGTGTGTACCAATGGTTTCTTTCACAATTTACGACGCACATCAGATATCCAGCTGGGATCTCTACAGTAGTACCAGCAGAGCTTGGAGAAACAAATGAGTTACGAAATGACGTGTAATTCACGATACTGCCGCTAGGAGACTAGTAAGCAGCAATGGCTGACAATGGAAGACTGACGACACAGTAACGATCGGCAATTGTATTACTTTTTCATGAAACCAAAAGCCTTGTTGTGATTCAGAGGCGTTTTCGACAATAGTTTAGCACACGATGGGTCCCTTGCAAGAAGACCATCCACAGGTTGTACGATAAATTTGTACAGGAAGGAACAGTATTGGAAGCGAAGCGACCTCGGCCTAAGCCTGTTTGTTCGCCGGAGAATATTGAAGCGGTACGAGTTGCTGTACAGAGAAGTGCCAGGAAATCGCGTAGAAAGGCAGCAGTGCAACTGGGAATATCCAGACGCTCCGTTCAACGCATTCTTAAAAGTGACCTCCTTATGTACCCATACAAGATGACCTGTGCACAGAAGCTCACTGAAGAACACAAGCAGCAGAGACTACTGTTTGCTCAGAGGGCGGAGGATAGGGAGGAAACTCTCAACAACGTTTGGTTTTCAGACGAGGTGCATTTCCATTTAAACGGTGTGGTTAACAAACAAAATTTACGCTTTTGGGCCACTGAAAACCCACAAGTACTTCATGAACGACAACATTGTGCTCCGAGGATTACAGCGAGGGCAGAAATTTCCAGTCACGGACTTATTGTACCCTTTTTCTTTGAAGAAACTCTGAACAGCGACCGTTATTTGAGCATGCTTCGCAATAGATTCATTCCACAGCACGTCCTTATCCTTCAACACGCAGTGGTTCAAGCAAGATAGAGCAAGGCCACGTACTGGAAACACTGTGTTGGACTTTTTACACGAGCATTTCGACATGCGGATAATTTCACTCAGGTTTCCAGGTCGCTTCAATGACGGACAAAATTGGCCGCCCAATAGTCCAGACTTCAATCCATGTGACTTTTCTCTTTGGGGGTACCTAAAGGAAAAAAATTTTCCCGAAACATCCACGTAATTTAATGTAGCTCAGAAGAATTATTCTTCAAGCTTGCAGTGAAATTACGGAAGACATGTGCCGTAGGGTAATCACTAACTTCAGTGTTCGTTTGAGGGAAGTTAGGAAACGAAGTGGTGGACATACCGAGCATGTGCTGAGTTAGAACAAATCTCTATGGACGGCTCTTCATTGTGGTATATGTTGCTTTCAGATTGTATTGACAATAAAGTTTATATTCAAAAACAACATGGTAACACATTTCGTGCGCCACCCTGTATTTAACTTACGAAATGCAGCAGCGGTTTTCCAATGAAGCATTTGAAACATCTCTTCAGAGCAACAAAACAACTGTGTTACGGCATTTTGCTATTGCTTCTTATTGCTGGCAGTCTACCGGGTCTCCAGTTCTGTATTTAACAAGTCGCCCAGTGTAAGCAGTCCCTTCCTCTGTTAAAGCATCCGTGCAGTCACCCTCACTGATAGCGATTCTCCCGCCGACCGATCCCCTGTCCACAGACTCGGCAGCATCTCCCGTTATCGTAAACGAACGTGGTGGATAGCCTTCATAGGCATCATGTGAGGACAAAGACCTGGAGCTGCAGACAATGTTGAAAGGAAAAAAAACAATAGGCCCATTTAAAGTGCGAGACTTACAGCACTGAAAACAATTTCAATCATCAAAGTGACTTTCGCTATAGACAACTCACTCGCCAGAGGCAATGTTTAGAATCAATGTGCAAGCATGGGCTACAGTAGGCCATACTCTCATATACATAAATTCTTTCAGAAATTCTAAGACATTAATTCAACGCAGATTCTAAGAAGGAAAGAACACCTGTTCGAACTGCTATAGCCGAGTATAAGTTACTTTTAATACGGAAATGCACACTAGTTAGGCACAGCTTAACGACTCTGTATTGTTGCATTTTTTGTTCTGTTATATTCCTAAATAAACTCTTCATTTCCAGCCGTGCAGTTTGCTCTTAAGTAAACAATATTAACAGCTCTTTGAAGGCATCATCACATCCCTGGACTTCAGACAAGGCCTTAATGGACCGAATATCGGTAAATGTTCGCATTTGCTTATGGGTGCAGCAGAAATACTGGTGAATTTGGGAGTGCACCAGATTAAACTGTAAAAATGTTAAAACAGGGCATCTGGAATTAACAATTACTGGTTTCCCATTGACGATAGGTGGCATACTACATTGTAAATGAAAAATAAACTATTTAATGTGATAAGTTTTTAATTTTATATGTGATTAAATTTCATGTCAATGATTGTAGAGTGGAATACGTTTGTGAATGAAATTTTACGGGGAAAATCCTAAATATGGCACTTGACTACAACTGTATTTTTCAAGTACTTTCGTTAACGGCATCCATGCAGGTACTTATGAAGTAAATCAGATGACTCAAGTCGACATTGCACAGGTGCATTAATAATGGCTGTGCATCTACACTTGCCGAAAAAAACCTGCAAGAAAAGGATGACTGTTTGCTATGCTCTATCGTTTGAATGTATGCATACATTTACTTCCTCGTTTCACAATATAGGTTAAAAATTTAAGAATAAAGCAAACAAAGGGGAGAGTAATAATAATATCCAACTGTAATCAGCTGTATAATATAATGCTTCGCAATATCTCGGGTTAGATCTCATTGCTGTCACTGAATAGGGCCTATAACAATTCGTTATAGATAGTTGAGGAATTATTTAAAGGTAAAACTGTTTTACGTAAAATCCGAAAATTTTACGTAACTATCCTACACTCTTATTGCACTTTTTCCAACTTTAATACTCGAATTCACGGGTCAGTTGTGTGGAAATAAAACAGGCACATATGGACTAGTTAATACATTTTCAGTGTATCTTGACTTTTCACAAACCTTAACACTTTGTTAATACGTTTTCATTCTTCGTTAGTAAATTTGTTATCATGCCATTCTGTATCTCAGCAAGTAGCAGACACGTTTAACCGAGTTCATGGTAATTCACGTGACGCGTACCTTCCAAATCAAAGGGTCGCTTTTTGCTGTTTTCTGATTCGCTTAATTCCGTAGTCTCTAATAGCATTCATGTGACGCGTACCTTCCAAATCAAAGGGTCGCATTTTACTGTTATCTGATTCCCTTAGTTCCGTAGTCTCTAATAGCATACTAATCTGAAAAATACGAACAACTCAAATGGTTCTAACTCTATAGACGGCTGATTATAGTTTTCCCCTCTAGTACCATGCTGATAGCAAATGTAAACGACTGTGTCAACGAGAAATCTATGAATGAAATTGATATGCAATTAATTTGATAAATGTCTAATTGTTAATACTTAAGTTCGTTACATGATTACAAATTCACAAAAATTATTCCGTGTCATCGTGGCGTGGTGATACAGAAACTTCATTATGGCTAATATTAACAACAGTCATAGGTTGCAAAATGTTCTTTATTAACTCCAGAACGCCATGTTTCGACCGCGTAGGGCATTATCAGGTTATCTCATGGGCACTGGTAACAACAGTCATAGCAGCGCAGAGCAAGACCGCGCGCACAAGTTGTCAATAATTATGGCCCGCGACGAAAACGGCGCCGGTGACCCGTCTGCATTCACGCAGATCATACGTATGTATGCCTTCATATGTATGCTCTGTGTGAATGCGGACAGGCGTTCGGTTCCGTTTTGGTCTGGGGCCATATTCAGAGCTTGTGTGCGTGGTCTTGTTTTGGGCCGCTATGCCTGTTGTCACCAATTTTCACTACATTGGCTAATGTTCATCCGGGCGAAGCGCCATTTTTCAGTTAATAAAGAACGCTGTGTGTCTTTAATATTATTCCGATTAGAAATGCCTTCCATCTTAGATGTTTCAATTTTTCCGCTACCAACTGACATATAACGTAGATTTAGATTGGGAATGTCCTTGTTGTTCCTTCTTTATATTTGCTTATACTAGTTTTGTTTATTTCTTGTGTAGTTGCTCCACCGTTAGTTCTTGCAGCAGTGTTTCGTTTCTCATACATTCTGGTCTAATGTAAAAATGAGTGTGAGAGGGGACCACTTTGAAGTACTTTGCTCTCATATTTATTCTTGAATATGTTATATAAAGTGCCATATACACTTTCCATTTTGACCATTACCTTCGAAGATCATTTTCAATGGTACTTCTAATCTGACAATACAAACGGCTGAATTAAGAAAGTTTCTCTATTACCATGTCATCTCAAACCATTTCATTTCAGAAGGAATGTTTTCCACATAACGTTATTACACGTTCTTTTAGTCATATTCCATACAAATGTTATTTTAATTATTGATTGTATGTTGTAATTCTTTTACTGATTCTTGGTGTACTAAGGCATCATCTAAATGACGTAACACATTTAATTTCACAAGATAACAACAATCTATTTTTAAAACAGAACATTATTTCAATGATTAAATAAATCATCAGTATTACTTGACGTTGTCTGAGTCCTTAAAGAAGATACTGTCGTTTAAACGTGGTTTTCAGTGCTGTATACTTGTATTTCGACTGCACAGACTCATGTGAAAGGCTGAATGCCTATTAAATGGTGGCACGTCAGCCATGTACTTTTCCTATCCAAATGGCAGCAGTCATTCAGAGTCAACCGCACTGCCGTAATAATTGTCATAACCTTATGATCTCCTAACTAGACAGCTGATATTGGTGCATTCTCAAACAAATTCCATCTCCTGCCAGTGGGTCTCTACCTTAGTAAATCACTTTTGCTAGTATGACGTATGCTAAGTCACAATCAGCTCAACATACTGTAGAGTGAGCCGAATGGTGACATGTCTATATAATACAGATAGACCGATCATTCGCTTAGCAGGTTCTTCGAGTTCCAGTGCGATGGACGGACGAAATGATTATGAGTTCTGGAGTATAGAGGACCAGTGGTGCAGGCTGAATCTATTTGTTGTGCATGCGATAGTGCTGTAATTGACGTACAGTATTGAGAGACTGATAGAAAATGGGAAATCATTGACTTGCTGGACAACGTGCAGTGCGTGTGAATAACTCAATGCACGACTGAATTTCACTACGACACTTATTCCCAGACTTATCACGTAGGACAGTTTCAAACTTTTTGAAGTAGAGCCCATTTTCAAGACGACAGTCTGGAATTTGGTATCATGTGTGGTGGAATGGTTTAATCTCTGAGTTTTACTCTAAAACTCAGAGACCCTTGTCCAGTGGTCAAATTTTTGAAATGTATGAGAGAGAGAACAGTGTTAGTTAAAGTACACCCCACAGCCCTGGCTTTGGACCACAAGACAACGGTGAAGTGACAGTGAAATCTCTCTACTCGTTGATACTACTATAGTTATTAACCGTTACAGCAACAGCGTAATTTTCATAGCACCGTGCCAAGGGGGTAGGTGGTGGACGGGGGGGGGGGGGGGGGAAGAGGAAAGTATTTTGTGCCCAACAAAAAAAACTTTTATTATAATTCCAATTTCTTTAATTTTTATTGACCTTTATTAACAAAGTTTTACATAAAATCCTATTCATGACTAATAAAGACCCAGAAACTGCAAAATTCCTTACCACTTTCTACAAGAATGCATTGAGTATTTTTTCTTTTTTCATCATTTATGTTTTTCTAGTCATATTTTCTTCGGCAGTATCTCTTTACATTGGCAGTAAAAATAATTACACATTTATTGAAGACTACTTCATTACAGTTCAAAATTATTAAAGGTATTTTAGGTTAAATACATTAGTTTACATTACATAGTTTCTGGATTTACTTTCTCTGAAAACGTCTTCGCAGTCGGAACATATAACAGTTTTCTTGCTGTGTCTATTGCATTTGTATCTCTTACAGTTGTTACAGGTCATTGTTTGTTTTTTTCGCTTTATTGTACTTCATTGATTTTGACTGGCCTTCAGGTCAACACAAATGACACCTTCCCCTTTTCTTTTTCAGCTTTCTTCGTAGAGAACTTCTGCTTGATATTCCGTATGAGAATCCATCCAGCGGCTGAAATAAAACATCTCTGGAGTCATATGCATTCGTAGCCCTTTCTGCATATATGGTTTCGTTAGCTGTAGGCCCAAATCTTGAGGAAATAGCGGTCGATTATTACATTTTGTCTTATTCCACTCCTGGAAGTTGAGCAGAAACCACCTATAACCATTTAGTGCTGCTAATTTCACTAGAGTATAGAAAACACGAGATAGCGGCTACAATCTTGTAGTCTTCTTAGTTGAAATATTTTCTCATTTTCTTTGTCTTTTCCTTTGGGGTGGGGAGGAGGGGGGGCCTTGGGTTCACGAGGGATACAAGGAACAATTGTGATTATGAATTTTCCAGTACTTGAATCACTGAAAACAAATTTACTGCACTATAGTTCTCTTGTTGAGATGTCTTTCAGTTCTTGAGGTATATGGTTCCTAACAGCTTGTAAGGTTCCCACGAGAATTAGCTTGTGATTCCTCCATAAATCTTCAGCCAAATCAACTGAAGTGTAATATCTGTCTGTGGTGACATTGCGCTGTGAATTATCTATAGGAAAAACAAGCTGCACCTGAATTGGTTTGTTGTGGACTACCATTGTTCTTCCCCGCATACGGCACCATGATCGTATCCGGCTTTAGAATCTATGAGCATTAGGATAAGAATACCACACCTTTCTTCACGAAAGCTTTATTGGGCCATCTGCCACAGAACAATGGCAACAGTTCATGAATAACAGTTGCATCCCAGCACAATGATATCTTGGCAGAATTCAATCATTTGGTCACGTACTTCTCGTATTGCAGCAAACTTGTCATGTTCCTTGTGCTCATTTCGCGTCTCTCTGTCATCAAATCGTTCTATTTTAATAAGCTGGTGGAATCTAGTTCAACTTATATAGCAGCGGATACAAACCTTCTTGAAGTTCTGCACCTCAAGTCGGGGTAGCTGGCTTCTTATCGTCCTCTTTTCTCATAATAATCAGTAGTGCTATATTTTCCATGAATTCAAGTCTGTCTCTTTAGGCTAAATTCGGTCTCAATGTTTCATCTTTGGTATGCTTTATTATGATGTAAACAATTTCTCGAGAAAAAAATGTTTTCAAGTGATTCTTTTATTATTCTTACTTTTCCTTCATTTCTTATGCCTTCCTGCTCTTTCACTGTTTTCTGCTGCTCACCTTCTGATGTGAGGAGGTTTGGACGTAAAAACTTGTCCAGTGGCTGTAAAATACTTCTGGCTGACTTCAACAGTTGCGTCGTCATCCGCTCGAGAGCCGAGTGTTCGTCTTCAGTGTCTGTACACCATCGCAGTCCACATCCTCACGCACAACACATTCCTCTTCAGATTCACTCACCGCTTCACCACTGTCAACAAATTCGATTTCAGAATCCGTAGATTCTTCTAAAACGTCTAATCTTTCACTATCAGTAGGAGATCTACGGTAAATTGTTAGTCCGTCTCTAAAACTGGACAAAACGGCACTAACTAAGAAGGAACAACAACAATCAGAAACCAAGGAGAAATGAATCGTTGTTGAGATCACTGTTGCTCTCACATAGAGAAATTCAAAACCTAGAGGGCCTGCGCTGCCGAAGTGTGGCAATTTATGGAAAATGCCATTCCTTCTCAAGTCACATCTGCTACTAAGGACGCAGACTATATGACGACTACCATTAGACGTAAATTAACGGATTAAGTTTAGGGTTAAAAATTTACAAACACACACCAATAAAAGTTTAGCATCACCAAGGTTCCGAGAGTTTTCGGAACCTGTACAGAAAACTGAACCAAAGATCAACCAGACATCAAAAATGGTTCAAATGGTTCTGAGCACTATGCGACTTAACTTCTAAGGTCATCAGTCGCCTAGAAGTTAGAACTAATTAAACCTAACTAACCTAAGGACATCACACACATCCATGCCCGAGGCGGGATTCGAACCTGCAACCGTAGCGGTCGCTCGGTTCCAGACTGCAGCGCCTAGAACCGAACGGCCACTCCGGCCGGCAACCACACATCATTTCCGCCCATTTTACTGCTCATGAGAACTACACATTGAATGCTGAACCACCATACAGTGAGACGTTCAGAGGTGGTGGTCCAGATTGCTGTGCGCACCGGTACCTCTACTACCCAGTAGCACGTGCTTTTGCATTGATACCTGCCTGTATTCGTCGTGGCATACTATCCACGAGTTCATCAAGGCGCCGTTGGTCCAGATTGTCCCATTCTTCAACGGTGATTCGGCGTAGATCCCTCAGAGCGGTTGGTGTGTCACGTCGTCCATAAACAGCCCTTTTCAATCTCTCCCAGGCATGTTCGATGGGGTTCATGTCTGGAGAACATGCTGGCCGCTCTAGCCGAGCGGTGACGTTATCCTGAAGGGAGTCATTCACAAGAAGTGCACGATGGGGATGCGAATTGTCGTCAATGAAGACGAAAGCCTCGCCAATATGCTGCCGATATGGTTGCACTATCGGTCGGAGGATGGCATTCGCGTATCGTACAGCCGTTACGGCCACCTTCCATGACCACCAGCCGTGTACGTCGGCCCCACGTAATGCCATCCCAAAAGAGCAGGGAACTTCCACCTTGCTGCACTTGCTCGACAGTTTTGTTAAAGGCGTTCAGATTGACCGGGTTGCTTCCAAACACGTCTCCTAGGATTGTCTGGTTGAGGGCATATGCGACACTTATCGGTGAAGAGAATGTGATGCCCATCCTGAGAGGTCCATTCATCATGTCGTTGGGCCCATCTATACTGCGCTGCAAGGTGTCGTTATTGCAGAACTGGACCTCGCCGTAGACATCAGGAGTGTAGCTGTGCATTATGCAGCCTATTGCGCACAGTTTTAATCGTAACACAACGTCCTGTGGCTGCACAAAAAGCATCATTCAAGAAGTTGGCGTTGCTGTCAGGATTCCTTCGAGCCATAATCAATAGGCAGCGGTCATCCTCTGAAGTAGTAGCCCTTGGGCGGCCTGAACGAGGCACGTCATTGACAGTTGCTGTGTCTCTGTATCTCTTCCATGCCCGAACAACGTCGCTTTGGTTCACGCCGAGACGCTTGGACACTTCCATTGTTGAGAGCCCTTCTTGGCACATAGTAACAATGCGGACCCGGTGGAACCGCGGTATTGACCGTCTAGGCATAGTTGAACTACAGATACCACGAGCCGTGTACCCCCTTTCCTGGTGGAATGACTGGAACTGATTGGTGTCGGACCCCCTCCGTCTAATAGGCGATGCTCATGCATGGTTGTTCACATCTTTGGGTGGGTTTAGTGACATCTCTGGACAGTCAAAGAGATTGTGTCTGAGATACAATATCCACAGTCAACGTTTACCTTCAGGAGTTCTGGGAACCGGCGTGATGCAAAACTTGTTTTGATGTGTGTATTTATAAAACCTATTATAGGAAATAATAATAAAAAATATTTATTTTTATCACAATCTGAACATATGAAGTACCAACCTAAACTACAATATTTACAAAAAGTGGGCCAAAGTACCTTCCCCCCTTGGTACAGTAAGAGGTGTTACACTGGTGTCCAAATTAAAGCAGCAAACCGCTGTTTCCCAGTTCTGTGTCAGTTTCACGATATAATCATACAAACTGTCAACCAGATGTCGAACGTGTTAGGCACGAAAGATGGCATTCCGGTCAACGGACAACCATGCCAATGATGACGTCAGGGCACCTGTGAAACGAGGTAATGTTTGCCGGGTAGTCCCACGTCCATAATCTCTGTGTACACAGTGACAGACGGTGCACTATGGCACAGGGAAGATGCGTACCAGGCTCTCTGCAGTGGAAGCCTATCGAAAGAAAGGATGCAGAACAGTAGCAAACTGATTTGGTCCGATGGCTTTGTGTGAATGGTTCTGTTGTTTTTCTGGTGAGGCGGCAGTTTCTAGAGACAGAAACTGTATCCCGAAGACAAAAACAGGGCCGACCACGTGTGACTTCAGAAGAAAGGGCCGTTTGGATGTCACGGCAACTGGCATGTGAACTTGCAGCATCCACGAGCAAACGGTGTGCAGAAAGCTTCGGCAGAGTAGCCTTTACTGTCAGGGACTTGCTGGCGCCTCTTCACAGAAGAGAATGTCTAGAATGGAGTCGTCAACATGCCATCTGGGCGGTCGAAAAGTGGGCCAATATCGTCTTCACAAATGAATAGCGATTTAGTCTGGAGAATGAATCATAATGGATTCGCATCTGGAGGGAACGTGGAAAACGGTTTCGGGACCCACACACTGTCGAAAGAGACCGATGTCGAGGAGGGCCCTTAACGGTGTGGTTATGGATTACGTTTACTACTCGAACCCCAATTCACGAAATTGTGCGAGAGAATCGACAAGGTTTAACTGCTGTCAGGTATCGTGATGAGATCTTGGGACCTCAATCGCGCTTGTTGCGAGGTGATGTTGACTCAGACTTCCTACTGATTGACAATAATGCTGGACCTCATAGAGCACAGGTGGTTGATGTTTTCATGATAATGGAGGATATTGTACACATGGCGTGGCTTCCGCTCTCCCGATTTCAATACCATACACCATATCTGGGATGCAGTATGGATATGGCCTTCATCACTTCAGCATACACCAAACACTCTCCAAGATTGTGAGTAGTTCTGCAGGAAGAATGGGCGTTATTGCCTCACATGAGACTGATTGCATAATTCACAGCATTCCCCGTCGTTGTCAGGCGTGTATTACTGCCAGAGGGGTCACACCCCACACTGAGCACCTCTGAGCACGTTAACCAGTTGTCAAAATTTGTGTACAAATCTGTTAAGTTGCAAAAAACAAAGAAAAGTTTTGTTTGTGTTTGTGAATCATTTTCATTGTTTCTATTTTACTATTACTTCTTTATACTGTTTAGTTCAAATGGTTCAAATGGCTCTGAGCACTATGGAACTTAACATCGGTGGTCATCAGTCCGATAGAACTTAGAACTACTTAAACCTAACTAACCTAAGGACATCACACACATCCATGCCCGAGGCAGGATTCGAACCTGCGACCGCAGCGATCACGCGGTTCCAGGCTGAAGCGCCTAGAACCCCACGGTCACACCAGCCGGCTACTGTTTAGTGACAAAATAAAAGCAACCTCGCAAAATTTCCAAATGTTGCTTTAATTTTTTATCGTTTAGCATCACTGTTCTTCGAGTTTATTACCTAACTTTCAGTTAATACAATACAGTATAATTCAGTTTTTCTAGCCGTGTAGTGTACTAATGAGATATCAGAGGATTCGTCTGTCAAAATTAATCGAGCGTAAGCTCACTTTCTTCCTCCTATCGCTATCGGTCGCCAAACTTAAACGTTTTAAGTATATTCGCTACTGAAGTAACAGCTATTAAAAGCCTGCACCCTTCGATGAGATATTTCAAATAAATCTAGGAAAAATCCTGCCTATTTTTAGTACTTTGTGGTAGACCGAATTTTGATACATTTGAAGACATCAAAAAGCAATTCATCTAAAACAAAATCTTTGTTTTAAAATTACTGGGGTCTTGTTTGACACCTCTCACACTCAGCATCGTAATTCATAAGGATTCCCTGGACCTATGCCTTTCATTGCTGTTCCGCTACCGCAATATCCAAACTTGTACCAAATGTGCGGCAGCTCAAAGCTGACCATCTGAGGAAGGAAAGGTGTACATACCCCCTTGGCTAAGTGTTGAAGGAATCTGGCAAATATTGATTGTTTGGTTAATTGACATCAGATCAAAAGAAGAAATACTGCGGGTTTATAAAATGTTCGTAATGTGTTTACTGTCGTAATCAATCGAAAATATATGGTAGGTACGTCAGTTCCATGAAGTAACCGTCTACTATATCAGTTTACTCATTCCCGTAGGACGCGAAACCTGAAGTGCCGCAGGGGCGCGCGCACGTTTGTGTGTGTGTGTGCGTGTGTGTGTGTGTGTGTGTGTGTGTGTGTGTGTGTGTGTGTGTGTGTCTACGTGCGTGTGTGTGCGTTTATTACAAGATCAACATGCAACGAGACAAACCAGGCACGAGAAGTGGAGCAATAATTAAGAAACTACAGAGACTTACCTTTTATTCTACCCTACTTTTGGATAAATTAAAGATCTAGTAAAGTCTCTTTTTACAACATTTAGGATGTGTAGTAAACGGTGGTTCCCTCTGAAAGACTACGTATTTACCTTGCTATATCGAGTATGAAGTCGTAAGGACGGAGAGATGACCAGAGACAAATCTACGTCTAGATGTAGATTGCGCGTAGACTGAAGCTCTCACTAATCGTCCTTCACTAATAATACGAGTATCTGTAATGGACGTGAAGTACGATTACCCTGACACATCAGCTATAGACACTTTCATAGAAATACATAAAAATAATAAGCACTCATTTCGGACATAATTGGCACAAACGGTTAAGAAATGAAAATAGTAAATGAATTCTTGTGAATGGATAAGAGATTTGTTTCGTATTAAGATCTTCTATTAAAATACTGTCTTCGGATACAAGGTACTTATCTTAGTAGATAACGTGACATATCTTCTAAATATACGGTGTAACGCACGTACAGTCATGCTCAAAAGTATCCGAACGACCTGAATTGCATTTCGCCTGATTCGAACGCAACCCACATAGCGCAGCTGTCTAGCAGGTCCTCTAATCGTCACTCGGTACAGTCGTTTGACTATTGAAAATGGTTCCAACAAGTCACCATAGAAAATCCTGCTCTGTATCGCAATAACTCAAGATGTAAAGTAATGCCAAGGTACTACAAAGCTAGGGAAACATCTTATCACAGATAAACCGCTTCTTCAGGCTTGTAATTTCGCATTTATTACAATAAATGACATACACGAAATGTTACCACTCTCATTATTACGTCAGATAGGTAATTCACGTAGTAAGTTCGTCGTATTTATGATTTCCTCTTCAAAATAACATACCGTACTTATTATTTAACACAAGAAGACATTAAAAATTTTAGTTATTCACTAGCTGCTAGTTGAGAATATGTATGAACTTCAAATTACACGACGAACCGTCTCGTTCTGCATATGGATTCAAACCCAGGTCATGCAGACTAAGCAAAGACTTCGTGACTGACGGAAACTAACAGACATTCCTGACTAGGCGTACAGAGAGTGATATACCTCGATTTTAGACGGTATCAGTTAGCAAATATCAACTTTAAATTACGTAACGTAAACATTGTTAACGGACGCGAATTCCTACCCAGCATCTGTTGTTCTTGTTTACGAACTACGAGAGATGTTAAATATTGATTCTTCACAAGTAACTTACTTGAAATGCCGTGAGGTACAGCTTTGTGTTAGACAGGGCTTCGAACCCAGAACCTAATTGGATTGTTATCGAAGCACAATCAACTGTGACATATCGGATTTTCTCGGCAGTAGCTAGATGTTTTAAATGAAATGACGAGACGAAACATTAATTTCTTCTTTCCCAGGACTCCAACATGGCACCTATCGCTATTATATTCTAGAAAAACGAACGTTAAAATGGGTTTGTTACACCAGCAGTGACATGTGAGCATGTTTGAACTAGAAATAATATGACAAAGACTTCAGTGCTGACTGGGAATCGAGCCCCACACATATCGTTATTGACTGCACACAATGAGACGTCAGCTACCGAATTTTTCTCCACCAGCAGCTCGGAATAACATCCTTGCATTTACAACGACTTCGCAAGCAGTTCTGTGTCTCACTGGGACTCAAAATTGTCAGATAACGTTCGTGTTGACAACGAATGAAAATGCATTAAAAACCAAAATTATTACCCACCAGCAGATAGGTGTTCTCATGCTAGAGCTTGATAATACATAATGAAAGCTTTAGTGCCGGGTCAGGATTCGAACCCTTTCACGCGCAATATATGGAGATGTTGAGGATTCTACAGTTTTGAAAGAACAACAAATTGCGGTCGAGCTGTATTGTCACGAAGGGATCAAATTCCGTGTTAAGGGCGGTCTGAGTTGCATTCCCAGACCAGAAACAATTTTATCACATGCAGAAGCTCAAATAAAAGATTGAATAAGTGTCCTGTGACCCTACATTGCGTTTGTTTCGTCACTAGAAACAAATAACTAGTATAAGAATGGTTACTGCTGATAGAGTTTCTACATGACGCGACTCCTGACTTTATTGTGGTTCAACCTAACCCTACTTGGTAGAGAAGGAATATCATGTTTAACGTGAATTTCAGACCACAATGCCATTATACCTTCTTCACGTGGCGTAGCCAGAAGAGAACAGAATCTGCCTCTCCTTATCAAAAACCATCAGCAGAAGTTGGAATCGAACCCAGACCATAAGTATATGAACCTGGCATCAATCCAAGAGACCATCAAATTGTCTTTTCTATCACTCATTAACTATCATAACAATGTTGCGCCACACGGGAATAGAATTCTGACACATAGACTCCCTGTAATGGTTTGCAGCATGTTCAGTACATTTATTTACTTGGTTGACCGAATCACCATGAACTAGCTGCCTCGGCTACCCAGTGCATACATTCGACTCTTTTGTAATCACCGAAATAAAATCACGTAACTGACACCTACACAGAACTGCCAACAGTGTAGGATGCTGAAATTTAAACAGGAAGTGTTCCTTTCGACTTGAGCTACTCTATTGCGCTATCTGTGTGTTAAAAACGTCGTGCAGTGCAAAAGAAAAGCTGTAACTGTCTGTCTCTCAGAAGTCTATATCCGGCCATATGCATTATCTCACAGCACTGGAGGAATTGTTGTTAAGTTCTGGAGGTGTTGTAGCTATGTGTCAGCTAGTAGCGTAACGCTAAGCACATCAGACGTTACAGCACACTCCTGGGGCTGGGGAATGTGGCCACAATGGTCTGGTAGAACGAACTATCACAGGTGCAATGCGTGGGTTCAGGCATTTACGTTTAAGAGGCACAAACAGATTTACTTTACCTCTGGTAACCTCAAGAGAAACACGTTATAACCCAGAATCCGCATTAAACATTACGTTCCATCATTACCAATTGGGCAGAGCCGGTTTACGTTGGGGAATGACATAGGCGGGAGTCATGGTAAACAGAAATACTGTCTCCAGTAAACTTACTTACATTAGAAAATTTTATTTCAATTGATTTAAAGGAACAGGGCTCTTATTTTTCTTGTACTTGATTGAACTAGAGACGTTGAAAAATTTGCTGCTGGTCTGTGATTCGAATTCGTATCTCATCTTTCGAGGATCTGAATCTCTCGGAACAGTGTAGTTCAATCATTTCGTTCCTTTTCCCGAGACTGCAATCTTCTCTATGTCTCCTCCAAAGGTAAGTACAAAAATATTCATTATTTCATTTTAAGTCCTATCACGTGCATACAGATCTGCTAGTGAAAATTAACGTTCATTTTTAATGTCTGTTCATGTGTGGCCAACAATCGCAATAGGTGTCGTTATTTCTGGTCACACACGCACACATCTTACTGTTGGTGAGTAAGCAAGTGTTACTTAAGCTATGTTCGTGGATGATAAAGAAGGACGGTAGGTGTGCGGTTCGATTGTCGTTCAGGCACAAAAATTTGTCTCCTTATTTTACATTCAAACATCTGGCAGCTGATAAGAAAAACCAATACGTAACGTTTGATTTTACTTAGTTAACAATTCGATTGCGTGCTAGGTTCGTATCTCCGTCACAGAACTACACATCATGCGCTTCATCTTTAAATGCATGATCACTTTGTTCCTCCTGATAAGAGGTATATCACATCTTTACTGGTTAGTTAAAGGGGACGCAAGGGCCTTTAGAGTCCCGCTTTATTACAAAAACTGTCGTCTTTTTATTTTCAAGTTTACATTTGGTTACTGATATTGGCGAAAATGTTCATAATTCGTGCCTATTCATGACTGGTCAGCAATATGATATGATTACATTAGATTAGATTAATACTTGTTCCACAGATCACGAATACCACATTTCGTAATGATGTAGAACGTGTCATTTTAATGAAAGATTCCTTTACATACCGTGATTCAGTTTCTTTGCAACAATTTTTTACTCTCTCTCTCATTCTTTTTTATTGTTCTCTCTCTCTGTCTCTCTCTCTCTCTCTCTCTCACACACACACACACACACACACGCACACGCACACACACGCACACTTTTTTTTTTATTAGTTTGTTGTGCTCGACAAGCGGCGAGGCACGAAAACGTTCGTCAACGATTTTCTTAGTTTTGAGTACACTTACGAAAGATATATAAAAACAACTATGAGAGTTACTGATTTATGAAGCTTAGTCTGCAGTCAGTTCTGAGTATTATTAGTAACTACGCTCCAGTTCCAAAACCCAGTTACAGACATGTGAATCAGACGGATTACGTATTCCAGGCCGTAGCAGCCGTGTCTTTGAGACGACAGCTATGTTCACTTCCCAGCCCGCTGTAGGATCACATCGGTTTCTTCTCCTTCCTGCTGGTAATGTAACTGAGATTTGGCAACAAGGCAATGTATATTTGGCAACTCTGTGATCGACGAGTTACTTCCTGGTGTGCACGGAATTAAGCCTCGAAGTCCACTTGATTTCTCCTGTCATTTCCATTGAATAATCTGAGTTATTATTAACACTTCAGTTGTAACAAAAAATTGTAAATTTACGGTTTTCAGCCCAGGAAAGTCGTTGCACGTGAAAATCGCATCTAATCTCGTCCTTTAAATAGTGGTTTACGAGTTCTAGCCACTACTGATCTCGTAAGAGGAGACATAGACGTATGCCTCTTCCCTAGCTCTGTAGAAACGTGCTAAGCTGAGAGAAAGCGTCTGTTATGGTTTGCGGTTCCAGTCTTGCTGACTATAACGTTTATATCCCTTCTGTGAAACAGCTACAAGCAGTCAGATCACACATCGATAGGGAAATCGCAAGACAATACTTTCGGCTCATAGTGCGATGGTGAAAAACTTACAATGCTGCACAACAGGTAACACCTCTTTCCACTGCTGACAAACAAATTTTGGGTTTCTAGGAATACGTAACTTTATTTATGAAATGCCACATTTGCATACCTCATGAGTATGACACAGCATACCAATCAAACACAGACCCAATCGAAATCTAAGTGATGAGTATTTTACGAATTCGTGCCGATAGAGGCACGCTTGTGTACAGATACTCAGTTTTATTGAAACAGACTTTCGTCGTAAGGTTATCGTGGGTAGTTTTATTTTATTTCTTATAATACAGTGCACAATTTCGTACAGTTTCTTTTAGTTTGTTAGAACATTAGTTAACATGAGAGAGAAATTAATCATCAACGATATATGCGAATTCTCTGATGTTATCTATAACAGTCTAACAATGCACATGCAGTTTATTGATTACATGCATGTAGAAAACTTGTTATGAGTTAAATCTGTCAAACAAGGTATTATGAAGAATAAAATGTCACTGCCACACGACAGATAACGTAGCGAATACTTTTCTGACCTATTTTGGCACGATGCGCTCTCCCCATACATAATACAAAAGTTTCGAGATGCATCTACAGTCTGGCCATCTATTAAACCTGAAAAGAACAAAATGTCCCAGAAATGAGCCCTTTTTCCACATGCGACTGTTTTGGCTTGGGAAGTGAAGGGAATTATGTTCAAAGTTCCATTAGATCGACAAATTCAGCAGACAGCAGTATGGCGTTTTAAAAAATGCAGCAGTGAATGTATCCAAACTCGCAACGTTTTATCAACAGTGCGCGACGCTTACCGTTACGCTACTAGCTGACACATAGCTACAACACCTCCTGAACTCAACAACAATTTCTCCAGAACTTCCGCATCGCACAGTGCTGTGAGATAATGCATATGGCCGGATCTAAACTTCTGAGAGACAGACAGACACAGCTTTTATTTTGCACTGCACGACGTTTTTAACACACAGATAGCGCAATAGAGTAGCTCAAGTAGAAATAAACACTTCTTTTTATATTTCTGCATCCAACACTGTTGGCAGTTCTGTGTAGGTGTCAGTTACGTGATTTTATTTCGGTGATTACAAAAGAGTCGAATGTATGCACTGGGTAGCCGAGGCAGCTAGTTCATGGTGATTCGGTCAACCAAGTAAATGAATGTACTGAACATGCTGCAAACCATTACAGGGAGTCTATGTGTCAGAAGTCTCATCCAGTGTGGCGCAACATTGTTATGATAGAATAATGAGTGATAGAAAAGACAATTTGATGGTCTCTTGGATTGATGCCAGGTTCATATACTTATGGTCTGGGTTCGATTCCAACTTCTGCTGATGGTTTTTGATAAGGAAAGGCAGATTCTGTTCTCTTCTGGCTACGCCAAGTGAAGAAGGTATAATGGTATTGTGGTCTGAAATTCACGTTAAACATGATATTCCTTCTCTACCAAGTAGAGGTTAGGTTAAACCACAATAAAGTCAGGAGTCGCGTCATGTAGAAACTCTATCAGCAGTAACCATTCTGATACTAGTTATTTGTTTCTAGTGACGAAACAAACGCAATGTAGGGTCACAGGACACTTATTCAATCTTTTATTTGAGCTTCTGCATGTGATAAAATTGTTTCTGGTCTGGGAATGCAACTCAGACCGCCCTTAACACGGAATTTGATCCCTTCGTGACAATACAGCTCGACCGCAATTTGTTGTTTTTTCAAAACTGTAGAATCTTCAACATCTCCATATATTGCGCGTGAAAGGGTTCGAATCCTGACCCGGCACTAAAGCTTTCATTATGTATTATCAAGCTCTAGCATGAGAACACCTATCTGCTGGTGGGTAATAATTTTGGTTTTTAATGTATTTTCATTCGTTGTCAACACGAACGTTATCTGACGCTTTTGAGTACCAGTGAGACACAGAACTGCTTGCGAAGTCGTTGTAAATGCAAGGATGTTATTCCGAGCTGCTGGTGGAGAAAAATTCGGTAGCTGACGTCTCTTTGTGTGCAGTCAATAACGATATGTGTGGGGCTCGATTCCCAGTCAGCACTGAAGTCTTTGTCATATTATTTCTAGTTCAAACATGCTCACATGTCACTGCTGGTGTAACAAACCCATTTTAACGTTCGTTTTCTCTGGAATATAACTGCGATAGGTGCCATGTTGGAGTCCTGGGAAAGAAGAAATTAATGTTTCGTCTCGTCATTTCATTTAAAACATCTAGCTACTGCCGAGAAAATCCGATATGTCACAGTAGATTGTGGTTTGATAACAATCCAGTTAGGTTCTGGGTTCGAATGCCTGTCCAACACAAAGCTGCACCTCACGGCAGTTCAAGTAAGTTACTTGTGAAGAATCAGTATTTAACCTCTCTCGTAGTTCGTTAACAAGGACAATAAATGCTGGGTAGAAAATCGCGCCCGTTAAAAATGTTTGCGTTATGTAATTTAAAGTTGATATTTGCTAACTGATACTGTCAAAAATCGAGGTATATCACTCTCTGTACGCCTAGTCAGGAATGACTGTTAGTTTCCGTCAGTCACGAAGTCTTTGCTTAGTCTGCATGACCTGGGTTTGAATCCATATGCAGAACGAGACGGTTCGTCGTGTAATTTGAAGTTCATAAATGTTCTCAACTAGCAGCTCATGAATAACTTAAATTCTTATTGTCATTTTGTGTTAAATGATAAGTACGGTATGTTATTTTGAAGAGGAAATCATAAGTACGACGAACTTACTACGTGAATTACCTATCTGACGTAATAATGAGAGTGGTAACATTTCGTGTATGTCATTTATTGTAATAAATGTGAACTTATAAGCCTGAAGAACCGTCTTATCTGTGATAAGATGTTCCCCTATATTTGTAGTGCCTTGGCATTACTTTACATCTTGAGTTATTGCGATACAGAGCAGTGTTTTCTAGTGGTGACTTGTTGGAACCATTTTCAATGGTCAAACGACTGTACCGAGGGGCGATTAGAGGACCTGCTAGACAGCTGCGCTGTGTGGGTTGCATTCAAATCAGGCGAAATGCAATTCAGGTCGTTCGGATACTTTTGAGCACCACTGTAGATGTCAAGAGACGTGAATATTAGTCAGGGACACAGTTATTGAAAGAATTCGAGTTAGTGAGAACGTTGTATTTGCTTTGGTATGTGAAGATAAACCTTTCGTTGCTCTCATCTGGATTAATAACAGCGGGGATGGTGACGCTACTCGGAAAATGTTGCTCTGGGTGGCATAGTATTGACACAGTGTAAGTATGAAATGACTTCAGGAACGCATTGGGTACCGTCTCGCACTACCATTTACTGGAAAAAAACTAGCTTATGGAGCATCGGACTACATTTGCGACTGGATTCAAGACTTTTTTTCAGGCAGAACTCGCCACGTCACTCTTAACGGAACTAAATCGACAGATGTAAAGGTGATTTCCAGAGTACCGCATGGAAGTGGAATAGGACCGTTATTGTTTGCAATGTATATAAACGATGTAGAAAGTGGCAGACGCTCTGCAAAACTATTACAATATGATGCGGTTGTCTATAAAAAAGTAGCAACGCCTGTAGACAGTACCGAATTTCAAAATGATCTGCTGAGAACTGAAGGATGGCGCAGGGTCTGCTAGTCGACCCTGAATGAAAATAAATCTTACATATTGCGCATACGTAGGAAAACAAATCGACTACTGCGCAGCTACACTACTGATGGCAAACTGCCGAAAACAAGAACTACGGTATAATATCTGGCAGTAGCTATCGAGAGCGATCTTATGTGGAACAACCACATAAGACAATATTAGGAAAAGCATGTGCCAGACTTAAGATCACAGAAAAAAGTCTTAAAGAAGTATAACTCATCCACGAAGGTAGTGGCTTGTAAGGTGCTTGTTCCACCGAGTCTTGAATACTCTTCATCAATATGGGATTCTTACCAAGTAGTATTGATGGAATGGACAGAGGAGATCCAACGAAGAGCGCTGCGTTTTGTAATGGGATCGTTTAGTCGGCACGAGAGCATTACTGGGATGATGAATGGAAATGAGCGTTTGGCATCTTTGGCTGGGAGACTCTGTAGAAGCAGGTCTTATTACATTCGACGCCACATTGGGCGTCCTGCGGGCCTGATGGGGATGAAATGATGATGAAGATAACACAACATCCAGTCCCTGAGCAGAAAAAATTCCCGACCCAACCGGGAATCGAACCCGGGCCAGTAAGACGACAATCCGTCAAGCTGACCACTTTTTTTTTCATTTTGTTCATTGTTGATCGTTGTGTTCGGTCGTTGTGGACGTCGCAAGACATCCTGTTCAAGTCGGTGGTTGATCCTTCAGATGGTTCAAATGGCTTTGAGCACTATGGGACTCAACATCTGAGGTCATCAGTCCCCTAGAACTTAGAACTACTTAAACCTAACTAACCTAAGGACATCACGCACATCGATGCCCGAGGCAGGATTCGAACGTGCGACCGTAGCGGGCGCGCGGTTCCAGACTGAAGCGCCTAGAACCGCTCGGCCATACCGGCCGGCGGTTGTTCCTGTCACTCAGTTTTTTTATTACAGAGGCCAACTGGCTCTCTGGCCGAACACGCTGAGCTACCGTGCCAGCAACCACTCAGCTATCGGGGCCGACACCGAGATGATAAAAAAAAAAACTCCATTGGCAGAGGTTCCAAAGGGCGTTGTGTATCAGGGAGAGGTTTGTGTTCTGATTTCGAGCTCTTTTCGGTTACAGTAGACCAACGTAATACTCTCTCCCATATTAATGACCACGACGAGAGAGTTCGAGAAATTAGAGCCAATACAGAGGCTTACCGATAATCGTTCTTCCGATTCGCCGTTGACGAGTGGAAAGGGGTAGGGGGGATCACTTAATGGTACTAGAAGTACCCTTCGCCACACACCAGTAATTGGCTTGTGGAGTATGATTCAGATTTAGATGTAAAAGGCATTAAGGGTCTGGCGGGTTAAAATTTTAAGCTGGAGAAAGTAAGTCAATTTTTTGAACCCTAGATTTTCTGAACAGGAGACAGTGGTCGCGGACGATTCAAGTAGACTTGCGGATGATCCACGATCGGCACAGGGACAGGTAGTTGATTCTGAACCTAAATACATGTGACCTATTGTGTTGTCCTGTCCTGACATAGGTAGAAGAGGGAAAAAGGGGTCACTGGTCAGTTCGCGCTCCCGAGCGGTACAGAGCAGAAGGACAATTCACAGTGAAGGCATGTGATTGTTTTCTTCTATCTGAGCCAGCACTGGTGCATTTACTAGAAATGCAGGTGGTGAGACTCGGTAGGGAACTCGTTGTGGAGATTCTTGGACAAACAGGGTTTTGAATTAATTGTTTATTCCAGACAGATGTAACTAATGCATTGGAGGCTATTTCTAGGGTTATAAAAAGCATGAATAACACTGATACAACAGAAGCCAATGCAGAAGTCCCAGGAGTGGATGCTAACCACAGTAGCAAACAATAGCAGCATCTTAAGGAAACAACTTAGTTGCAAAACAAAACATACTGAAAGTGACACTGCCCACTGAGGCACTCCAGAGTGAGAGAGCAGACTTACGCGGAGCTGGACCGAGGTTGGAGTCGACGGACGCGGATTCGGCACCCAGATCGTCTGTCTGAGAACTCTGCCAAAATGCGGAATCTACTGGTTTTCCGAAATTCCTTCCCAGGAAGACGAATGGAATATTCCAGAATTTCAAACGCGAACAGCTGCTAGCATGAGTTTCTTAGAAGTAGATACCTTAGGGGTTGCGAAGCAACTCAAATCACTTGATACGGGCAAGTCTTCAGGTCCAGATTGTATACCGATTAGGTTCCTTTCAGATTACGCTGATACAATAGCTCCCTACTTAGCAATCATATACAAACGCTGGCTCACCGATAGATCTGTACCTGCAGACTGGAAAATTGCGCAGGTCGCACCAGTGTTTAGGAAGGGCAGTAGGACTAATCCATCGAACTACAGACCTATATCATTGGCGTCGGTTTTCAGTAGGGTTTTGGAGCATATATTGTATTCAAACATTATGAATCACCTCGAAGGGAACGATCTATTGATACGTAATCAGCATGGTTTCAGAAAACATCGTTCTTGTGCAACGCAGCTAGCTCTTTATTCGCACGAAGTAATGGCCGCTATCGGCAGGGTATCTCAAGTTGATTCCGTATTTCTTGATTTTCGGAAAGCTTTTGACACCGTTCCTCACAAGCGACTTCTAATAAAGCTGCTGGCCTATGGGGTATCCTCTCAGTTGTGCGACTGGATTCGTGATTTCCTGTCAGGAAGGTCGCAATTCGTAGTAATAGACGGCAAATCATCGAGTAAAACTGAAGTGATATCAAGTCATCCCCAGGGAAGCGCCTTGGGACCTCTGCTGTTCCTGATCTATATAAATGACCTGGGTGACAACCTGAGCAGTTCTCTTAGGTTGTTCGCAGATGATGTTGTAATTTACCGACTAGTAAGGTCATCCGAAGACCAGTATCAGTTGCGAAGCGATTTAGAAAAGATTGCTGTATGGTGTGGTAGGTGGCAGTTGACGCTAAATAACGAAAAGTGTGAGGTGATCCGCATGAATTCCAAAAGAAATCCGTTGGAATTCGATTACTCGATAAATAGTACAATTCTCAAGGCTGTCAATTCAACTAAGTACCTGGGTGTAAAAATTACGAACAACTTCAGTTGGAAAGATCACATAGATAATATTGTTGGGAAGGCGAGCCAAAGGTTGCGTTTCATTGGCAGGACACTTAGAAGATGCAACAAGTCCGCTAAAGAGACAGCTTACACTACACTCGTTCGTCCTCTGTTAGAATATTGCTGCGCAGTGTGGGATCCTTACCAGGTGGGATTTACGGAGGACATCGAAAGGGTGCAAAAAAGGGCAGCTCGTTTTCTATTATCACGTATTAGGGGAGAGAGTGTGGCAGATATGATACGCGAGTTGGGATGGAAGTCATTAAAGCAAAGATGTTTTTCGTCCCGGCAAGATCTATTTACGAAATTTCAGTCAGCAACTTTCTCTTCCGAATGCGAATATATTTTGTTGAGCCTAACCTACATAGGTAGGAATGATCATCAAAATAAAATAAGAGTAATCAGAGCTCGAACAGAATGGTTTAGGTGTTCGTTTTTCCCGCGCGCTGTTCGGGAGTGGGATGGTAGGGAGATGGTATGATTGTGGTTCGGTGAACCCTCTGCCAAGCACTTAAATGTGAGTTGCAGAATAATCGTGTAGATGTAAAGAGTCGCGTGGGGGCACTGTTTTTCCCACTTAAAGCCAAGCAGAATCCCGTAGGTCTCTTGCAGGTACCTGCCAATCACGGTTTAGTTAGGTCCCCTCAACTTCTCCTAAGGCAGTTGCACTAATTAAGTCCGTATTTGGTATTAACATTGTTCAGCTGAAAGCTAAACGTAACTGCTCTGGCAAATAAGGCCTGCAACATTATTGTTATACGTCATTTAGCCCCGCCCCTCGGGCTCCCCGGAGTAGGGACTGCTAGGTCAACAGTTTTTGGCGTTTTCGCACTCTTTCTAACCCTTGTGAGTCTACTGACGTTGCTACTGTCAGGGCTGGTATCAAGCTGGCTTTATACACTTGTACGTGCTTGCTGGTTACAAAGTTCTACGGTGACAACCTACTACAGCGTCTAGACGGCAATTGAAGTTACATGTTAATTTCCTGAAGAGTAACTAATGCCCTTGAACCGCGTCTGCGGGCGTCTGCGTTTTCGCAAGGCTGTCCCCTTACGGTTTACTTCATCTAACAATATCTCTGCTAGTTTCGTCTGCTTCCGCGCCTTGGAACGCCTGTCCTCCTTTCTCACAGCCTCAAGATAACACTGCAGTAGCAAAGAATAATCAATATATTACAGTGTTTAATAGGACGAAGAGATCTGTTCGATTATGGTATTGATGATAAATCAAGGAAAACAGTCACAACCATAGACTGATGGTTTGTAGTGACCTATAAGGGACACATTATGCTAGTTCTAGGGAAATCGTACGCCATTTCCTCTACCGAGTTTTGGACATTAGTCGTCTGTCCCCCACGCATCTCAAGGCACATTAATAGAAATTACGGAGAAATTTTTACGAAGAGCGCCACGTTTCTGCACAGGATCATTCACTAAGCAGGAGGGCTTTGGAGAGAGTACCAAAATCCATAGAGACACACGGTACCAGAGACACGTTATGCGGTTATTGGTTGCTAGGTTTTATGGGGGAGGGAGGGAATGAAACAGCGAGGTCATCGGTCCCGTCGGATGAGGGAAGGATGGGGAAGGGAAGGAAGTCGGCCATGACCCTTCAAAGGAAAAATCACGGAAAACCTAAATCAGGATGGCCGGACGAGGGTTTGAACTGTTGTTCTCCTGAATGCGAGTCCAGTGAACGAAGTGGCGCACCACCTCGTTCGGTGATATATTTTGCACCACCAAGAATTTTCCTGTTGAAATACCTAGTGAGAACGCTCCAAGGAGATTCGAGCAAAGTGTTACTTCCTCTCAGAAACGACCACGGTGACGGTATCAGCCAAATCAGAGCTCATACGGCGGTTAACGACATCCATTCCTCCTCCGTACCATTCACGAATGAAACAGGTATACGGGCAGAGGGGAGAGGAGGGGTACATCCTACCGAATATATGTTCATGTAAGGCTCTAGCTTATGAATTTTGTTATATTACTTACTACTGCTAAGCTCAGCACAATTTCTCTTGTTTATACTCACTGCTATACAATATCTAGCATATGCTACCTACCTAAACATACTAAATGTTTCAGTTATAAAAGCACTCCGTCATCAGGCCACAAGTGGCCCATCGGGACCATCCGACCGCCGTATCATCCTCAGCTGAGGAAGCGTATAGGAGGGGCGTGTGGCCACCACACCGCTCTCCCGGTCGTTATGATGGTTTTCGTTGACCGGAGCCGCTACTATTCGGGCGAGTAGCTCCTCAGTTGGCATCACGAGGCTGAGTGCACCCCGAAAAATGACAACAGCACATAGCGGCCCGGGTGGTCACCCATTCAAGTGCCGGCCACGCCCGACAGCGCTTAACTTCGGTGACATGACGGGAACCGGTGTATCCACTGCGGCAAGCCCGTTGCCTTTCAGTTATAAAGCGCAGGTTCGAATCCTGCCTCGGGCATGGATGTGTGGGATGTCCTTAGGATAGTTAGGTTTAAGTAGTTCTAAGTTCTAGGGGACTGATGACCACAGATGTTAAGTCCCATAGTGCTCAGAGCCATTTGAACCATTTGAACAAACAGATGGATCACAAATCCCACTTAATATATATTTTTGTAAATGAAAAACTGTAACAAATATCATACAAATGAAAGGTGTTCTTGTGAGCTTGAAAGTGAATGAAACATTCTTCAAAATACAAGCCTCCCCGTAAGTTAATCTGTTAAGAATGATGTCACACTGAAGTTTATAAAGCAGAGATAAAAACATGAAGTTTTATTTTGTATTTTGTAATGACATTTATAAGAAGACTAATTTTTGTAGCATAACCCGACAGCCTGTAACATTATCTTTATGAACTCGACTAACTTCCAGCAAGGCAAAGCTTCGATAAAGTGTTAATAAGTTATGTAAATACACTCCCGGAAATGGAAAAAAGAACACATTGACACCGGTGTGTCAGACCCACCATACTTGCTCCGGACACTGCGAGAGGGCTGTACAAGCAATGATCACACGCACGGCACAGCGGACACACCAGGAACTGCGGTGTTGGCCGTCGAATGGCGCTAGCTGCGCAGCATTTGTGCACCGCCGCCGTCAGTGTCAGCCAGTCTGCCGTGGCATACGGAGCTCCATCGCAGTCTTTAACACAGGTAGCATGCCGCGACAGCGTGGACGTGAACCGTATGTGCAGTTGACGGACTTTGAGCGAGGGCGTATAGTGGGCATGCGGGAGGCCGGGTGGACGTACCGCCGAATTGCGCAACACGTGGGGCGTGAGGTCTCCACAGTACATCGATGTTGTCGCCAGTGGTCGGCGGAAGGTGCACGTGCCCGTCGACCTGGGACCAGACCGCAGCGACGCACGGATGCACGCCAAGACCGTAGGATCCTACGCAGTGCCGCAGGGGACCGCACCGCCACTTCCCAGCAAATTAGGGACACTGTTGCTCCTGGGGTATCGGCGAGGACCATTCGCAACCGTCTCCATGTAGCTGGGCTACGGTCCCGCACACCGTTAGGCCGTCTTCCGCTCACGCCCCAACATCGTGCAGCCCGCCTCGAGTGGTGTCGCGACAGGCGTGAATGGAGGGACGAATGGAGACGTGTCGTCTTCAGCGATGAGAGTCGCTTCTGCCTTGGTGCCAATGATGGTCGTATGCGTGTTTGGCGCCGTGCAGGTGAGCGCCACAATCAGGACTGCATACGACCGAGGCACAAAGGGCCAACACCCGGCATCATGGTGTGGGGAGCGATCTCCTACACTGGCCGTACACCACTGGTGATCGTCGAGGGGACACTGAATAATGCACGGTACATCCAAACCGTCATCGAACCCATCGTTCTACCATTCCTAGACCGGCAAGGGAACTTGCTGTTCCAACAGGACAATGCACGTCCGCATGTATCCCGTGCCACCCAACGTGCTCTAGAAGGTGTAAGTCAACTACCCTGGCCAGCAAGATCTCCGGATCTGTCCCCCATTGAGCATGTTTGGGACTGGATGAAGCGTCGTCTCACGCGGTCTGCACGTCCAGCACGAACGCTGGTCCAACTGAGGCGCCAGGTGGAAATGGCATGGCAAGCCGTTCCACAGGACTACATCCAGCATCTCTACGATCGTCTCCATGGGAGAATAGCAGCCTGCATTGCTGCGAAAGGTGGATATACACTGTACTAGTGCCGACATTGTGCATTCTCTGTTGCCTGTGTCTATGTGCCTGTGGTTCTGTCAGTGTGATCATGTGATGTATCTGACCCCAGGAATGTGTCAATAAAGTTTCCCCTTCCTGGGACAATGAATTCACGGTGTTCTTATTTCAATTTCCAGGAGTGAATTTAGTAACATGAATCAGATACTACATATCCAAAAACAGGTATAACCATGGCTGAAAATATAGCTGAATTGTAAATTTCTCTGATTTGGAAAGTTACTTCAAAATCCTGGTTTTACTTACAATCAAAGACTTTTTTGATGGAGCTTTACAAAAGTTACCAAAATTATCGCGGCTGTGATTCCAAACAACATTCTGTTTTCCTCGTCCCTAAAGCCGTTTGCCTCTTCTGGCCTCATAAATCGCATTACTAATAAGATGGTCGTAGCCACAGCAGCCGAGGCCGCCTATAACGCAGTTATGGAGTAACAGACAGAATAGAAGCGAAGGCAGACAGGTAGGCGGGGTTGCAGAGATGAGGACTTCTACGAGTGTGTGATTTTATATGTGCGACTGCAGGACGCATTTCGGTGTTTTCCAAAAGGCAGCATCAGGTTTCACCGCCAAAGCCACTCAGAGCGAAATGCAAAATCCGTGTCGGATGAGTGAGGGCAGGATGGGGAGGAGAGAAACGGGAAGCCCATCTGATACGGTCTGTGCGCGGTGACGTGTTAGATACACGCTGCCAAAAAACAAGAAGGTATCCATGCAGTAACTCTGCATGTCCTAACTGGTTAAAAATACTTGGCACTGATTTTATAAAGCTTTACTTGCAAGTAAAGAATGTGAAAAGACAACTTAATTTCCGGTATAAACTTTATTTGTCTCCTTCGAGAGTTAACAAAACGATATAGCTAGTTTCGATTGTCTTCAGATAATCAAACGTCTTTACAGAGTTGTAACATGTCACACGTTTTACAAAAAGGTACTGTGTCCTATAAATGATCCACCACTTGAAACTAAAACATGTGACGCGTTACAATCTATAACGATATTTTATGATCGGAAGATGACTGCTAGCCACGTTTCGTCATACTAATACAACGGATTCCTGACGTAATGGTTATTTATTTATTGGTTTTACGAAAAGTAATGTAAACGGCTTCACTCGTAAAAATCAATAACTTGTGCGTTTAACTCAACTAGTTTCAAACCTACAGCAGTTTTACGCACACACACACACACACACACACACACAGACACACACACACACACAAGCACGCGCGCGCGAACGTACAAAGACCATTTTTTAAAATTTTTGTCTTGAACGGAGAACTATATTGTGCCACAACATAAATTAAAAGTTCTGATCGCACGCATGAGGTCAACGATTTCAGGGCATCTCCCTTATTGTAAGGCAAACCCAGGAACTGATGATCGCATTCTATTCATTTCCAATTGGAAACTTTTTTCACTCACCTGTCAGCTCGCTTACTATCTGACAGAAAAGAACTGAAGATCTACAATTACCTCGATCTTCAAGAACCTGCTCTAGTCTTGACCTTTCCTGTTAACTCATCACTTCCAAGCGCTCGCTCACGATTTCCAGGTGCCTCTCATTGTTCACACGAAATATGTACGTAAACTAAATAATTTATACTGGTATCTCAACAGTTATAACACACTAAAACAAAACAGTAAGACGTCCCCAGTTCTAGACTGCGCCGACTACTGTCAGCCATGAAATGTAAAAGACATGTTTTGCTCACTAAAGAACCAATTCATACACGTTAATAGTGATAGTACCAAAATTGAAGATGACAATAAGAGTTCAGAGATATTATGACACCATAAAGAGCTTCACCAAAGGTAACAATGCAATTCTCAGTACCGTCGACTGTCACTCACATCATAAATGACCAGATATAGACTTAACGAAACGTGAAATAGTAATTTGCTTAGAACACTCTATAGGGTTAAGGGCACTGTACTGTATGGGGTACCGGTTAATGTGGTTTCGAACATGAAGAATAACTTGAACGGTTACTTACAGGTTATAACAGGGGTCTGTGTCGGCAGAGTTTCCTACACTATCAGGAAACACACAGATCTCTCAGCCTGTACGAACGGTCGTAGAAAAGATGTGCAGAAGTGTTTATCCATCTTCCTGATGTCAACATATTGTATACGTTTATAACATACAAAGTGGACGTGTAGACTTACTTTTATACAGACTGAACAACTCGTGAGATTCTCTTTCTCCGCCTTCTAAGTACAGTTACGGCACTTTTCGACTATTGATCGGCTTTCAGCTTTCATGATATGAGGGTACAGTAAACGTTAATTGAGGACAGTTGCATGAAATTTCAATTTTCTTTTACTGTACGCTCTATTGAAACTATATTTGAAATTCCTCCACGAAATTATGTCATGAAACTTTGACGAACTTTTAACTTTCATGAATACTTCAGTATTGGACGAGTACATTAATTAACTACGGACTACAGTCATATTAATGGTATATGGCAGAATAAATCTACGCAAAACGCAATCGTACTCGTAAAGACAAGTACTCCACAGCACTCATCTGTCGGTTGACTTCACACAATTCGATTATTACACTGATGAGCTCCCAAAACTTAGATACACCGAAATTCATTGTTGCGCTGAGGGATGCTATATCATACGTTATCACAACTTTCAGTGGTTGTAGTTGTAATTGTCTAGACCACATACTGCTGAACTGGTCGAGATGTAACAACACTGGCCTTACATCACTGGAGCTCATGTATTTTCGCCCTTGGATTCCTCATATGGTTGAAAACGAAAGTTAAGAAAACCAGAACAATTCACAACCTAAAACATCCAGACTGTTCAACAGAGTTTACAACGTCTTATGAAGCTCAAGCAAAATAAATACTTCATAATATATATAACTACGGTAAGTGTGCCAAAATCTGACTCCATTCAATACAAGGGACAATTAACAGTGAAAGCTGTAGTGTTTGCAGGATGTAAATAATTCATCTGCTGCAAAATGTCAAGAAATTATTTTGTTCAGCGCCAATTTCAGTCTCAACGTATGGCTTAATGTGTCTAGCAGTAAGCACTACAAAATGTTTATGAAATGCTTAAGTATAATATACCTATGTTAAAAGGGTGAATGTGCACAGTATTAGCAATTAAGCGTCACAGGATGTAGGCTACGAGCAAAGTAATCTTGCGGAGCAATATACAAAGAAATATTAATAACAATGTGAATAATAATGATAATAATGACAATAATAATAATAGAAGAAATAATAATAATAATAAAAAAGTAATAGTAATAGAAGAAAGCCAAAACTAAACAAAGTGCTGAGACCAGACCCCGAATACATAAAACTCAACAAGGAAAACATCTTACAGGAAATTAGTCAGAAAAACACCACAAACTGGACAGAACTTGTGGACGCTCTCAAATCCACGATGAAATTGGGTCAACCCCCGAGAAGGAGAAAACACAGGTGGGGGAGTATAATATGTGACCAAGCAATAGAAGAAAGGACCAGGGCCTGGAAAAACTTCAATAGTCACAAAACATCAGAAAAATGGCAACAATTTCTAGTAATCCGAAAACAAACATCGAAAACTATTCGGAAGGAAAAAAGAAATTATGACAAACGGCGACTAGATGAGATAGAACAAGATTTTAAGAATAACAACACCAGGAATTTTTATAAGACGTTTAAAGAACATATTGCATGATACCAGCCACCCAATCTTTGTTTCAAGAAACCGGATGGTTCACTAGAAACTAACACGAAGAATAACTGCCAAATCCTCGCAGACTATTTCAACAAACTTCTGAACTGCGAAAGACCTACAGAGGATATTCACTACGAGACGTCTACACCAAATCCTGACACTAAACCGCCAACCATCAACGAAATAGTTGAAATTATCAAGACACTGAAAAACAATAGAGCCCCAGGAGAAGATGGAATTATTGCAGAACTATGGAAACTAAACGATGAAAGATTAACAGGAAAAATTCACAAAATCATATTAAACATTTGGGAAACAGAACAGATCCCTTCTGAATGGAAATGCGCACTCATCTATCCACTCCACAAAAAAGGGGACAAAACTGAACCAAATAATTACAGGGGTATCTCACTTGTACCAGTCACATATAAAATCCTATCAAAAGTTCTCATGAATAGATTAGAAGAACAAGCTGCCCCACAAATAGGAGAATACCAGGCTGGTTTTCGCAAAGGACGATCATGCATAGAGCAGATCTGGAATCTGAAAATGATTCTCCAGATGAGAAACACCGGAAACACAGTGGTTACTTTTGTAGATTTTAAAAAGGCCTACGACTCAATAGACAGAGTAGCGCTCTGTAAGACGCTGGAAGAATTCAGCATTGACAGAAAGACAAGAGGAATCATTCGGGAAACATTAACTGACACAGTCTCCAAGGTTAAATTTATGGGAGATATCTCGGAACCATTTGAAATCCAAACTGGAGTGCGCCAGGGTGACAGACTTTAACCATTACTTTTTAATATCATTCTTGAAAAAATTATCAGGAGATGGGAAAAAGAACTCAAAGGAACCCACATTGGCATTAGAAAAGAATAGATTCAATGTGAAGTGTTTAGCTTTTGCGGATGACCTTGCAATCCTCACAAATAATAGAAAAGGAGCTAACGCCGTAGAGAAGTTACCCGAAATTGCACAACGAACTGGCCTGCAAATCTCATATGAGAAAACCCAGTACATAGAAAGAGTGCCACAAGACAAATTGCCTATCGTGACAACCCATGGGAAAATTGTACAAGTACCACATTTTAAGTACATGGGAGAAATCATCCAGCCATCAGCAATCAACCTAAAGGCCAATGAGGATAGAATAAAAAAATTACAGATATAAACTCAAGTGGAACTATTATAACAAAAAGTCTATATCCATTAACGAAAAATTGAGGCACTACAACACTGTCGTACTTCCGGAGGCACTGTATGCATCTGAAACAACACAAATAGGTGGGCAAACTAAAATCAAAGAAATAGAGAAACAAACAAGGAAAATTCTCAGGAAAATTTTTGGCCCGATACAAGAGCAAGGAATCTGGAAGAAGAGACCAACATCAGAATTATATAAATACACAGATTACGGATACAATAAGGAAAAGAAGAATGCAGTTCTACGGACATATCCACAGGATGAATGAAAACAGAACTTCAAAGCGAATTCTTAAAGTCATCAACTCAGGCAGGGTAACAACAAAATGGATAAAAGAAGATGAAGAGGACCTCAGACAAGCACACATAACAGTAAATGATGCAGAAAATAGAACTGAATTCAGGAACATCATTAAAAAACATAAATTTGTCACCACCACACAGAAGAGACCAGGATGCAAATGGACAGTGGAGCGAAAGAAACAACACAGTGAACACATTGAGAGGCACCCACATGCCTTGCTCATACTGTGGCATCAAGCAGTCAGGCCTGCAAGATGAGTGGTCTGCCAAGCGAATGGATTCATTCTTATTTATCGATTAACATGAACTCTCGTACTCACAATTAAGTTACAAATTATCCTCCTGTATGAATAATACGCAACGGAAACATGCATCTAACTATCAGTAATTTACAGGACTGTACACTACGCACTAGCAATACCACATCAGCTGATTGCTACACGTGGTTTCATTGTGACCGTTGGTCACTTCCGAAGATTACTCCAATCCCATTAATATTACCTGCCTGACATTTAATTCTCCCCACAAATGTTCCTGAAATAGAGAAATTATTATTACAAACTATTCTTAAATATTTCACATGCATACCATGTCTCCACTCTTTTGTCATTACGGAGCACAACTAAAACAGGTCTTAACAGCAAAAGATCCAGCGGCAGAGTGCTGAAACATGGCCGTTCTCCAGGTCATCTTGTACCTCTGTCGGGGTGGGGGAAGACCATGCTACCGTATTGGTCAGCCACATTTCAGGCACTCAAAGCTCAGGTAAATTTCATCTCTTTGGTCCCACCAAAGGTGGCCAAAGGATCGTCTCAAAGATGATGATATATTTACATTCACTATCTGCGGTTAGCAGACGACCATACATTCATTCATTTCACAGATCTCACCAAACTGGATGTAGGGATTTACTTTGTGGGAGTGCACATGTGATCAATTAAACAAATAAATTGTCATTCTTTCCCACACTGGTATCCGGCTTCGCTGTATTAATTGAAATTGAGTTATTTTACAAAAAAAATGTGTTGTTCTCACAAAAATAATGAAGTATGTTGTACCTATTTTCAATGTCGGGCGGTACTGTACCCTTTCACCACCGGCTACCCATGCAGAAAAAAATTGCACGGTACTATCCTTGCAATGCGAGGGTAGTTCCGAACATTTTTTTAAGAAAACTGTATTTGAACAAACGTAGCAAGTCATCAAAATAACCAGGAGGAGACCTCAGCCCCTGGTGACCTCAAATAGACGACCAAATGCTGTTACTTTACCAAATTATTGACAAAATTTTTGCATCATTGTACTCTCCACAATCCGGAGTAACGTACACATACATATTTACAACAATCCAAATGACAAATAAAACATTACATCATACAAATAAAAAATAATGGTGAGATAAAAATTGGCTTAGTTACCGGGATCTCCGTTATTTTTAGGAGTAATAGAAACTTCAATAATTCTAAAACAAATAAAAAATACTAATTGTACTCATGAAATTTTAAATAGCTCACCGTCCAAACACAGAGCAAGTAATCTGACATTCATAAATTGCGGGGTAAAAACCTTTACACAGCAAAGTCTAAACACAAAGCAAAATCAATAAAAGAAAAACGTTGCGTACACTAGTTGCATGTATAATGTCAGGCTCCATACCATTACTCTAAAATACACATCAAATCTACAGAGAAATAAAACTGAGAAGAAAAACAATGTTCTATACCACAAGTTACATACTGGTTATGTAATATAGTTCGTCTAAGACATCATGTCATACCTCATTAACTATCATCACCTAAGCAATTGCCACCACTACTCGATTGTGAGTTTAACCTTATCCTTCTCCACCAGTACAAATACCTGCTGCTGAGCTAGTCAGTCCATCAACTTTGATTAATACACGCAATAAATAGTTAGCAATAAGTACTTGAATCTACCAGTAGCTCTCGTATCTTACTCTACTGCTCATTTCTATATTGTTACACATTTAGACGACAAGAACTTGCATTTCGACTAGCCTTCATTACACTTTAATGTGAAATATCACCACTGTGATAATGTAAATAAGTGGCTTCAGTCAACACACCAACAAGGTCATTACTGTCCACGACATCAAAATGCATCAGTTAATTCCGATATTTGTTGTGCAATGCAAACCCTTGTCCCCTGTGACAACCTTACTGATCAATGCCACAAGAGCCGCTACGTTAGTATTACGCCACTGGCTAATAATTAAAGCATCATTGTACCAAATTTTCTAATAAACATGCTACGTGAACTGGTAGCCCAGAACAAACAAAACAAAAACACTAACTATTCTAAATACAAATGTTAATGAAATACAATTACCCTTGCTGTCCCTTCAGGAATGAAACATATAAAAAAAATTTACACAATTACAAGTACAAATACATTATTCCCTATCTTGCGAGTCACACGGAATCATTTCATTCTGTGATTTTCTTGGGGTCAAAAAAGTTGCTGACAGGTTCCCTAGAAACACTGCCTCGGTGTCAAAGCTCTCCCATGGTTACCCGGACGAAAGTCTTTAAGTCACTCAAATCGGCATTTTGAACATGCACTGAACAGTAAACTGTATCTCACATTAAACACAAATGTCATAGTCACACTCAGTGTACCATCCACACGAACCTGGTCGTCCAGAAATGGCCCTACAACTACTATTACCCACGGTTCTGTCCTTTCAGTTCATGGTGAAATTAAAAGTCGTAAGTTCCAACAAACAGCACTTATTCCCACACCAATTCAAGAAATGTCTCCTACTACAGACGCAAATGTCAATGTCCCACTCTAGTTTCTTGCGTTCATACAATAATTAGTCACCAAATGACAACTGTCCTCTTAAAGAATACCAAGCGTCCCACATGCAATTCACAAAGCACACTTAACAAGTCACTGCCAAAAGTTTATGGATCCCACCGTTCAGTGGTCAAGACAAAACAAAACGATCGTCCTGTCTGCTAAAGACAAAATCTTTTCCACCACTCACAACTTGGAAACACCAGTCCTTCACTTTCCACCTTATGGAGACGTAATGAGCAGTCATCTTGTTTCACAGCTCCACAGTCCAGTACTAGTTAACAGTTGCTGGTAACAAATGCCCGCCGGACTCTGCCACGCCACGCCCGCCGTTGAGCAGAAGAAACCACCTGCTGTTGCCTCCTCAGGATACTTTCCCCAGTCGTAAGGGTGGCGGAACTTATGAATGGCCAGTGGTACGTGCCCCAGGCCGTTGACCTGCTGTAGCGGGCCCGTGGAGTGTACCCCAACCGGCAGTGAAGTGGGGAGTGCCGCGGCTCTGTCGCCTGTCGCCATGGCGACGTCAGCTCGGCCCCGCTAGCGGTATGGGCACGTTCTGCGTAGCATCTCAGCGCTACGACATCCAATCAGTCAGACCCTTCCATGCATCTCGCAAAATTACAGACAAAAGAATGTTCTTACAGTATTTAAATACTCATTGATTACATGTATGATCTATTAGATACATTGGTAATAAAAGAATCTTTGTTCTAAAAAAAACAACATAAAATCATACACCCTAGTTTTCTACACATACAACATCAACACCTATCCCTTTTCTATATACAGCCCACACTTGTGCTGTTGATTGTACATGTCGTCCCTCATACAAAACATGAAAGTATAAAAAAAAAACAAAAGGAGTAATAAACAATCTATACAGCTCATAATTACAATATCAAATAGTAGGCTACTCTAACATCCTATCACAGTGAAAATATTAGAAACTATTTATTCTAAAACTACAATATACAGTGAACCTTTGTGCTTGTGACAGACTGAAATTAATACCAACTGAAAGTGTTCTAACAAAAAAATGAGAAATAATCTACACAGCTCACTATTACCTAACACATGTTATTAAATAGTAAACTACTTTAACGTCCTAACACAATAAACATTTTAGAAACTGGTGACTCTAAGACTGAAATTAGTATCTCTTTATACATTTTACATTTTATTATATATAACAACATTTCTAGGACACGTATGTACCATCCACATGTCAGATCCTGACCTGACATCGAGGTTCATCCTAACAAACAATAAAACACAATAATGTTTCAGTTATGGATCGGTAGCATCCCCTTTACAGTAGTGTGCGCATTGATCACACTTCTCTATGACTCTCACTCACCAGACATCACATTTTCCTTCTCATTCAACCCATTGACCCACTAACAGAATAGGTCTAGAAGTCAGCTAACCCTAACACCACCACACTCACGACAACATACCATACCTTTGCTCCCTTATGCTCAATGACATAACACATGAAGCTGTTTCGGAGATAGCTTTCCACTCTCCGAATTCGTCCTTTCACTCTGGCACCTCTCTCCAACGGCTTACCTCTGCATTCACTTTACCGATTATTCATCCTGCTAAATATCAACTTAGAATTGCGACATTTCATTTAAGAACAAAAAATACACTAATTATTCATCCTGCAAAATAACTGTACACATTCTTGGTACCGTTTTGATTAGTTATACTGGTACCAGGCTTCAACAACAACAAAAACATTATTTTTGCCAAATTGCAAATCTTATGGTAAGAATTAGATTTACACTTACATTACATCCTACGTCAGTATTCCACAACGTTCACTATCTGGATCTCATACTCCCTTTATGTCCTTTCACATTGTGCAGTTGTCCTCATCTCTTCATTCGTATTTCGGCTCTCCGTCCGTCCACTACATCATTTCCTGGTCTTCCTTCGCCATTGGCATCAATCTCTATTGCAGCATACACAGGCCCCTCTGTAACATACATCTAAGACATCTCCACATTAATAATTCTACTCACCTTTATTTACCACTGTTTCATCACGTCGAGTCTCTCTTTATTAATCACACTGCTTCACGTCGCTTCTCTCCTTAAATATCACCTTTATCAACTACTATTTACCACGTCGCTTCTCTATCTACCATCTTTATCCACTCATTAATCATCACGTCGTTTCTGCTTGATCCTTATTCATATGACAAAAAATACGTACATACGCCACTCTGTCGACTCCTGTTCATGACTCATTCGACCAGTCTATTCCGTCATACTTCCTGACATCCCGCCTGAAAATTCTTGTGTTCGATTTGACCCTGGACAACGTTACACACCACAAATAAATACACTGACTACCTACCATAAATTGCCTACTTTCGATCTATCCTTAACTTTTCCATAATTTGATGTTAGAAATGTGCTGAAGCCCACGAGATTGTTTTCCCTTCATCGTCTCAATCAGAACAGCATTTTTATGGACAGTCCGCCTCACTCTGAATGTTCCACTATACACAGCAAAGAATTTGCTAGTTAGGAATCTGTGCTTACATGAAAATTAAATGTGTGCAGAGAATATACAAGCTGGGAGAAATGGGCAGCCCAAGTGTTAGAAACGTAGGTGCTAGTGGCCTCTTTCCCTAACACCAGATTCCGAACAACCATACACAGCACCTCATTATAACTGTCACCACACTATGACATACCATAGATCAGATGGCATCTAATTTAAAGACTTCGGTCACAATGTTGACTTTATACATTCCGTGTTACGTACCTGCAATAGTCAAATAGCACTAATTAAACTGGACTCATTGGCATTATTACATAACATTTGAGCAACTGGTTTCTTTGAGGAAACAGTCCTTTTACTTTACTGTTCGAAATAAAAATTTGCAAATTGTGCTCTGAGAGACCAGCCTAACAGATGCCATTACTGGTGTTTTATTCTCTGGTCAGAGAATGTATTTGCACTCCTACATATCAGTAGAGTATGTCTGCTACATAGACAATTTTCAGTGCCAGCGGCATGTGTTTTAAGGCAAGATGCTAAGGGCTGATATGTTGGATTAGTTTCTCCTATCCATCAATCTATTACGACAAGAAAGAAATGCCAGGATTCCATGCTCTCCTGTCATTCTGATACTTTCTGCCATTCCTATCCTCGACTCTGTCTAACCTATGAGTCATGTCTCCGTTCACAATGTTGCTCTCATTACCCAGTTCCTGTGACAATTGCTCAAATGACGCAGAATCGTCTAAGCCTCTGCCTGCTATCACTATATCTCTGCCCCATTTCACTGGCAACTTCGTTATACAGATCCTAAAGAGCTCCCCAGGTTCGTATGGCACATCCAAATACCTATTTCGTCTCAGCATTTCCTGATAGCACGACACTGAATCTCTTATACCACCTTCGTTACAATTTGGCATCATCAATAAGCTTTGCTTAACCTGGTCCTGCTTACTTTTCGACCAGAATTCATTTAAATAGCTACTACAGTCTTGAATAACTTCCCGCATTTTCGCTCTAGCCTCGTCCCTCAAATGGTTACACACAAACTTCATTTTGAGGAGCAGTCCCCACGACGAAGGTAATGAATCTTGAAATTGAGAGAGCCTTGGACTATACCCAGTTGGGTTTGCCACCTGTTTTATCCGACACAACCGTTCTTCTTATTCTCTGAGTTCGTCTTCCTCTTTCTGGCTATTTTCGTTTTTTGAATTTATCTCCCTCTCCCTCTGAAGTCTACCTGGAGGTGTTTCACCCTCACTTCTGCACGCTAATTGTAACTGTGCAAGTTCTTCCCTATGTTTCCTATTTGTTTCTAATTGTGCCTCTTTAAACTGTAATAGTGATTATATCTCCTCTTGGTCGGCATAAACCTCTCGCTGCGTATTGTCAGAGCCTGTTTCGCCTCTTATACCGATCTTTTCTACATCTGCGCTAATCGTATTCATTCTGACCACTACCTCTGCAACTTCATCCCTGTGTTTATTTAGCGCCACTTCTTGCCGGGTGATTTGAGCTTCCACGCTGTCTAATGCCCCTTGTTTATCTGCAAGTAAGTCCTCCACTACCTCTTTGATTCGCTCATCTGGCAACACGTCCCTACGTTCTGTAATATCACTCTCTATTGCAATTATTTGTACCTCCAAATTATTGGCTTTTTCTTTCATGGCGTCACATACTTGCTTCACCGCATCCAGATTCTTCTCCCCGTCTTCTAACCGATTATTAACTGCTGGCAGACGCTCATCGATAACTGAGTGTACCTTCCTCATTGCCTCTTTATTTCCCTTATCCAATGCCTCCATACTTTCCTTACTATCTTTATCCATCGCTTCCCATCTTTCCTGATTACCTTTATCCATGGCTTCCAATATTTCCATAATCACCGTATCTCTCATCCTTTTATCTGTATCCATCCTCAGTAAAAACTGCAGTAGCACATTGTCATTTGCTACATTTGGTGCGCTCACCTCGTTCGCCTGAGGAACTGTAGCTTCGCTAAGGGTAGCTGCACTTTCACTGCATACCTGACCTAGTCCCGGCTGGCCCGCGTCGTCGGGAAAAGCCCCCGATTGTGAACAAAGCCCGCCGCATAAAGGATCACCTAGCAGCGGTCCACTGAACAATTCAGCCCCTTCCAAGTGTTTGCCGTTCCCGCTCATTAACCCATGGTCAACAGCTACTTCCTGCTGCACTGCTACGTTCACGCCAGAATCACTATTCTCCATGCTGACTATACTTTCCGACTGCGACCCAGTTACTACGGACATTGCGCAAAAAAAGCTATACAATGATCTTCAGGCCTTCGGCGATATAGAAATTAATTACATAAAAAAATAAAAGATCCTCACCAATTCAGAAAGAAATTGCAAACAGAAAAAATTTTACTTCTTAGCGCTATCACAATACATTCCATCAAAAGTAAAAAAACTTAACGGCAAACCCTAACAGCAAAATTATCCTGGAAAAAATATATCCTGGCAAAAAATATCCTGGCAGGGTTGACATTATGAGAGGCATCCACATGCCTTGCTCATACTGTGGCATCAAGCAGTCAGGCCTGCAAGATGAGTGGTCTGCCAAGCGAGTGGATTCATTCTTATTTATCGAGTAACATGAACTCTCGTACTCACAATTAAGTTGCAAATTATCCTCCTGTATGAATAATACGCAACGGAAACACGCTTCTGACTATCAGTAATTTACAGAACTCTGACTGTACACTACGAACTGGCAATACCACATTTTCTTTTTGTCTTTTATTTAACGGCTTTTGTCAACACGTGGCCACTGCACTGAATATGAATGGTGCACACATTATAAATTCGGGATATTATGACAACATACAATTCGAAGGAAAAGTCTACCAATCTATTTCGTTTCACTATCTTATTTACTCCGATAAATTCTCTAGCCTAAACACACAAATTCCATAACCTACAACAATAACACATGAGAAATTCCGCCCAGTGGGCTTTACATTGGTGAATCTCTATATTATGGTCTCCTAATTATGTATTTAACGCTACAGTGCACCTTCTGGATAGGATGGTGGATCTTTTACTGTATCTCACACTTCGACTCTCACAATCATCGTCACGAAACTATCCTCCAGACCGAGCGGTACCGAAGGAACAAGCATAACCCACTAATCTTTTGCAACTACCTTGCTACTCTCCCATGCAAAACACACGTACCCAAATTACATGACATACACCACACTACAATATGAAATACTACACAGAGAATAGTCACAACATTATCACTTTCAGCTTTCCCACTTCAATTAATATTTATCCCAGTTTCACACGACACAGCCCCACTTCGTAATTCTACTTTCCTACTATGAACTCTGGAGATATATGCACGTCTTCCTGTGCAATGCAAGCCAAGTGGCGTTGCTGGATAGATGGCCGACTCACCTTGCTTCTCTCTCAGAGTTTGAATCTAGCGTCACACGGAATCATATCACGAAAAGTAATATTCAGAATGTATTCATCACACACGCGAGTCCTCAACTGATACCATGGACGAGTACTTCTCTTTATCTTTTGTCCCATACACAGTTTGAGACTCACATAGTATTCACCACGTGGAAGTACTCGTCTCTAATTTCAAGTCCTGCACACGCCATTTCTTAAATATTTCAACTTATGGTACACTCGCTATTTCTTAAATATTTCAACTTATTGACACACGCTAGTAATTCAGCTTAACTTAAGCACATGGAAGTATTTCTGCTAAATGCTACACGTGGTTTCATTGTGACCGTTGGTCACTTCTGAAGATTACTCCAATCCCATTAATATTACCTGCCTGACATTTAATTCTCCCCACAAATGTTCCTGAAATAGAGAAATTATTATTTCAAACTACTCTTAAAAATTCCACATGCATACCATGTCTCCAGTCTTTTGTCATTACGGAGCACAACTAAAACAGATCTTAACAGCACAAGATCCAGCGGCAGAGTGCTGAAACATGGCCGTTCTCCAGGTCATCTTGTACCTCTGTCGAGGTGGGGGAAGACCATGCTACCGTATTGGTCAGCCACATTTCAGGCGCTCAAAGCTCAGGTAAATTTCATCTCTTTGGTCCCACCAGAGGTGGCCAAAGGATCGTCTCAAAGTTGATGATATATTCACATTCACTATCTGCGGTTAGCAGACGACCATACATTCATTCATTTCACAGATCTCACCAAACTGGATGTAGGGATTTAATTTGTGGGAGTGCACATGTGATCAATTAAATAAATAAATTGTCATTCTATCCCACACTGGTATCCGGCTTCGCTGTATTAATTGAAATTGAGTTATTTTACAAAAAAAAAAATGTGTTGTTCTGACAAAAATAATGAAGTATGTTGTACCTATTTTCAATGTCAGGTGGTAGTGTACCCTTTCAACATGAAGAAAATTTGGGCTCAGAAAAAACATAAACAATCATCATAAAGGAATTCAAGTTCAAACGCTCTCTTAAATGGGAATAATCGAAAATAATAATAATAATAGCTGCGTGGTAAACTCCTACACTCATCAAATGATTCAAATGGCTCTGAGCACTATGGAACTTAACATCTGAAGTCAACAGTCCCCTAGAAGTTAGAACTATTTAAATGTAACTAACCTAAAGACGTCACACACATCCAGGCCCGAGACACGATTCGAACCTCCGACCGTAGTGCCTACATTCATCAGCCAGAACATTATGACCACCGACTTACTATTGATATAAGCCCGTCCAGGCGATCGCAGTTTCACCTGGGGAGAAAGGACTGCTAGTCAGACACACGCACGTTTGCATGTAGTATCAGTCAGCGCGCCGTCTGTGTGTTGAGTGGGGAAGGTGTACGACCTACTCAAGTGTGACCGAATGCAGATTGTGACGTCCCGGAGGCTAGGAACGAGCATTTCGAAAAGTGCACGACTTATAGAGTTTCAAGGGATGCTGCGATGTGTGCCTTCAACACTTGGTGGAATCACGTCCAGACGTCATGGGATTGGGCGACTATACCTCATTACAGATGTCGGACGTCGTAGGCTAGACAGGCTGGTAAAAAAGGAGGGGCAGCGAACTGTGGCGGAAATAACTATTACAGTTCATTTAAATTCTCGGATTGAAACCCCCTGTGGAATAATGATCCTGGTAATTCCTCTTACGTCTCAGAGAATCCTAAAAACTGCAGGATTGTATTTACAAAATCCTGTCTTTACTCAAGGACAATTATACGTAGCCTTTCGAAGAGTTACTAAATCAACAAGCAATTTGGTAACCCTTAAAGAATATGATAAACAAAAACCACGCGAAGATAATATTCCTAATTCATATATCATTTAAAGCGAGGTACTGTAAAGATCTGTAAGGAATCTTGTTCAAAATTATGTGCACTCAAATGCATATGATTCAAATGGCTCTGAGCACTATGGGACTTAACATCTGAGGTCATCGGTCCTCTAGAACTTAGAACTACTTAAACCTAGCTAACCTAAAGAAATCGCACACATCTATGCCCGAGGCAGGATTCGAACCTGTGACCATAGCGGTCGCGCTGTTCGAGACTGAAGCGTCTAGAACCGCTAGGCCACACCGGCCGGCCGAAATGTATATAGAGTGGCATATCATAAATTCATGATTTTTACTCTACGTGGTTCGGTTTATTTTTAAACGTGTATTCTCTTCATTCTCACAACTACCATTATCCTAACGATCACACGTGTTTCACATACTGTCACTGTTTACAACCACGGAAATGCGAAACTTTCGTAAGGGTCCTCTGTTTACAATTAATGCTTAGCTGATTGTCATCGAGAAAACTGATGTAGCACCACGGGTAAACTCGACACCATCTGATCCAAGCATGTTTTTTTAAACTGACAAAAAAACAATTGCCTGTCAAAATCGCATTTGCGACCACTATAAACAATAAGCAGGGACATAGTCTTCAAAGAGCAGGACTGTATTTACGAAATTTACGGACAATTTTTTGTAGCCTCTTCAAGAGTAACTAAATCAACAAAAATTTTAGGATGCCTTAAAGAAAATGAATATCGTTTACACCGAGGTATTGCAACGCTGTGTAATGAATTTTGTTGAAATTATACTCAAGGAAATGTATACACGAAGATGTATGATATATTAATAATGGTTGCTGCACGTCATTTGTTTCACTTTTAAAGATGTTTCATCGTCATTCGCCCAACCACCGTTATCCCAACGACTCTCTTATTCCAAATAATGTCATTATTTGAGAGTGTAAAAATGAGAAAGTTTCCTACAGGTCCTCTGGTATATTAACATTACATTACACTAAGACTAAAGCATCTGACAAATATTAAATTGCTTAATTGCAACGGAAAACCAGTTAAGTCATTAAGGTCTGGTAAGGACACAGAAGAGACAAAAATATTGCTCGCCACAGGATTATTTTAATTTTATGTAAAAAAAAGCACACACCTGATGACGAGTTTGACAATTGGACACAGTCCAAGCTGTGTGTTGTGTTATTCTGTACCTAATCACTGCTGAAATATTCTACCAGCACATCTGGGGAATACAGTGTAACTTTGCCCCTATCTGTGATATTGCGCAGAGTCGTATACCGGAACAGAAAGCTGACAGAAAACTCATGCAATGATCCATTAACAAGTGACCGTGTAATAAATTAGGAATCTGAAGATTCTCTGTATGAACTTCTTACATAAGAATCAGAATAAATATCCCTGCAAAAACATTGAATTAATTTTGGGTCAAAAGTTACCTTTTATATACCATTGCAGACGAAATCGGCATGTGATGAAGAAGTGCATGATATATTGATTTCAGTACATACTAACAACATAAAAGAAAGGGAAAATGCAACGGCATTGTTCTCGCAGTCAAGATCTAGAGTGAAATTCCATTCGGATAGGTGCACATATGTTCATAACGATCAATGTGCAGCGCACACAAGGACATAAGTATTCGGGGAGAAAGGATATCTCATGACTGAAGCAAAACATATTAAGTTTACTTTCATGCAAATAACAATATACATCCAAGAATAGTATGAGTCACAGCAGAAACAATATGAATGACGTAATATACAAGCAACGATTCGGTGAAACAAACCTCAAAACTTTCAATATTGTCCTACACATGTGGCACAAGGATTTTACTTTCCCACTGAAGCTCACGGTAGCAACTACAAACTCCTACACGGTATGAGAGAGCTTAAATTTTTAGAAAAGTCACACTGAATCAAGTCTTATTAACCCACTTGGTAAGGCAAAGGGCTTAACAGACACTAACACCCAAGTCGTAAGAAAAATCTCAAACTAAAAAAAGACAGTTGAAAAGGTCAGGACGAAACCACATATTACAACGTAAGAAATTGTTAATCATTTACAAAGTACGTGATCGTAATGTGTCCAAGGGTTACATCTTAGTAAGAGATGTCTTCACGTATGATATACCTATCATCATTCCATAATTGCAATACCATATCGGATACACTAAAATCTTCAATTGATATTTACTTAACACGGAATCTTTCTCCCTTACCCTATCCATTTAAGCCACACGACTCTGTGACAAACTAGCGTTTCACCTGTGTCTTGTCCAAAACTTCCTAATTCGACATCTTTCCGCATTCTTGGGGAGGTTAAAGCCTTATATTTTATCAATATTGCCCCTTACTTGGCGTATACCAGTTGTTTTCCATCTCTCGAACAATGAACAAGTGTTTCTGCGTCATTGAAAACTGTCAAAGGTTTTCTCTTCTCTGCGTATTTCTGCATTTTTCTATCCGTCTTGTCAGCTAATACTAACTTATTATTTCTCGCTCTTCCTCTAACCAGACAACTTCCTTTACACATATAACTCCTTACGTACTGTTGTAATGTATTTTTGTTCGATGACATTACTCCGCCTCCGTAGCCGAATGGTTATCTTCGATGCTTTCGCTGCCGACTGGCCCGGGTTCGATTCCCGATGTTTCTTCTTATTTTTCTGAGGTACAGAGGTCTGCAACGGGTTCCACTCTGCGGAATCATCCGCGTCCTTCTACCGGCAAAAACAGTTGGAGCTACCGGCAACGTGCTGACTACATATCTCATGATCATTCCTCTTCTCACTACCTTGCAAGCAACAGTCGGTCACTCGGAACAGGACTAAATCCTAATCCGTGAGTGGTGTTTGCTTCATTACTCTCATTCGAATAGAACTTAATGAAGAAATTGATTAACACGAGCGTAAGAAGATTTCTTAAATTGCATATTTACATTATTAGTATTATTATTATTAGTAGTAGCAGCGGTATTATCATTGTTTTTATCATTATTATTACCATTATTATTATTTCTTTCATTTGTCAGACATTGTGTCTGGTTAATAATGGAAAGTGACGCGAACCTTGATCAAGCGTGACTTCCTTTTAACTGTACGGCATATGTCACATTGCATTTAGGAACTTTCGGGTAATTGAATAGTATCAATAATTACAGATTTCTCTAGTTGTATATACACGTTTGGATGTAGCTGTATTGCGTTGATGTACTGGTGGATATTGTGTGGTATGACTCTAGTAGCTGATAGTATAATTGGTATAATGTCAACTTTATCCTGATGCCACATGCCTTTGACTTCCTCAGCCAGTTGGATGTATTTTTCAATTTTATCTCCTGTTTCTTCTGTATACTTGTTGTATTGGGTATAGATATTTCGATTAGTTGTGTTAATTTCTTCTTTTAATTGGTGAGTATGATGTTAGGTTTGTTATGTGGTGTTGTTTTATCTGTTGTAATGGTTCTGTTCCAGTATAAATTGTATTCATCATTCTCCAGTACATTTTGTGGTGCATAGTTGTATGCGGGAACGTGTTGTTTTATTAGTTTATGTTGTATGGTAAGTTGTTGGTGTATTATTTTTGCTACATTGTCATGCCTTCTGGTGTATTCTGTATTTGCTAGTATTGTACATCTGCTTGTGATGTGATCTACTGATTCTGATTTGTTGTTTGCAAAGTCTGCATTTATCTGTTGTGGTAATGGGATCTTTAATAATATGCTTGCTGTAATATCTGGTGTTTATTGTTTGATCCTGTATTGCAATCATGAATCCTTCCGTCTCACTGTATATATTGCCTTTTCTTAGCCATGTGTTGGATGCGTCTTGATCGATGTGTGGCTGTGTTAGATGATACAGGTGATTGCAATGTAGTGTTTTCTTTTTCCAATTTACTTTCTTCGTATCTGTTGCTGTTATGTGATCTAAAGGGTTGTAGAAGTGGTTATGAAATTGCTTTGTGTATTTTGCTGTTTTCTGCTCGTTCTATAAAGAATTTTCTTAAATTGTCTACCCGTCCATAATGTAGGTTTTTTATGTCGACAAATCCCCTTCCTCCTTCCTTTCTGCTTAATGTGAATCTTTCTGTTGCTGAACGAATGTGATGTGTTCTATATTTGTGGCATTGTGATCGTGTAAGTGTATTGAGTGCTTATAGGTCTGTGTTACTCCATTCCACTATTCCAAATGAGTAGGTCGATATTGGTATAGCATAAGTATTTGTAGGTTTTGTCTTGTTTCTTGATGTCAGTTCTGTTTTCAGTCTTTTTGATAGTCTTTGTCTATATTTTTCTTTTAGTTCTTCTTTAATATTTGTTTTATCTATTCCTATTTTTGTCTGTAACCTAGATATTTGCCGTCCGGAGTGACCGAGCGGTTCTAGGCGCTACAGTCCGGAACCGCGTGACCGCTACGGTCGCAGGTTCGAATCCTGCCTCGGACATGGATGTGTTTGACGTCCTTAGGTTAGTTAGGTTTAAGTAGTTCTAAGGTCTAGGGGACTGATGACCTCAGAAGTTAAGTCCCATAGTGCTCAGAGCCATTTGAACCATTTGAACCTAGATATTTATAGGCATCTGTTTTTTCCATCGCTTCTATGCAGTCGCTATGGTTATCCAATATGTAATCTTCTTGTTCAGTGTGTTTTCTCTTGACAGTGCTATTTTTCTTACATTTGTCTGTTCCAAAAGCCATATTTATATCATTGCTGAATACTTCTGTTATATGTAGTAATTGGCTGAGTTGTTGATTTGTTACTGCCAGTAGTTTTAGATCATCCATGAAAAGCAAATGTGTGATTTTGTGTCGGTATGTTCTAGTAATATTATATCCATAATTTGTATGATTGAGCGTGTTGGATAGTGGGTTCAGGGCAAGGCAGAACCAGAAAGGACTTAATGAATCTGCCTGGTATATTCCACGCTTAATCTGTATTGGCTGTGATTATTATTATTATTATTATTAGTAGTAGTAGTATTATTATTATCGTTTTTATCATTTATTATTATTATTAGTATTATTATTATTTTTATCATTATTATTACCATAATTACACTTGTACTAAATGGATTTCAATATTGATGTACTCCAGATGTTTCGCTAAATGTGAGGGAGGTTCTGATGGCACTAAACCTGCCAGCCACTGACAACCATGTCCGGTGCTAACAGTTGCTTTACGGTCACCGTGCCTGTCCTCACGCTTTACCTCCAAAGAGACCGCCTCTCCTACCCTACGACGTCTCCCCCTCACCCTCCTCCCATCTTCCCCCGTTTAACCCCGGCAGTCTCCTGAAACTGTGCTTCGCGCCCGCGGCAGGCCAAGTCAATTACGACCCTCGTCGGCTCCGGGCTCGGGTGGCGCGCCTGTTGCCTCAGGCCAGCCAGCTATCCCTCAGGCTTTAAATACTTAACGTTGATGCGGACTTCCGCGAGAAGAACAAGAAGAAGGATCCATCAAACTCGGCGGGAGTCTTAGAAAAACAGTCCCAACTTGGCCGTCGCGTAAGCCATTCCCCGGCATCCCCCCTTCTGCTACAGCCCCCTCCAGCCAGCTCTCGCGGTGATGGATGGTCGCTGCGCAGGACTTGGCTGAGGTGGGCGCAACTTCACGCACCCTCTTCACGGCGTGTGTAACCCTCCAATATTTATACGCTTCGTATGGAAGTTTACTACACGGCACCTGCGGCATATTTCTCGAGGTTTGTTTACTGCTTCCAGGAGATGGATTATGTGAATGCAACATTTATTAACACACAGCGGAAACATTGTGGCAGCAAAAACAGGTATTTCAGCATGACATTCTGATATTAGTTATTTATTTACTTACAGGTTTCCCTAATAACCGGCAGGATTTAACCTAATGATTTCTTCAAAGACGTCTCTATCCTACGTCAGATGTTTTCATCGTTTCACTAATATTCCCCTGCCTCTTTTCCCTCGGACAAAATCAACCAACCTGGTAGTCAGATCAATGAGAAATGTTATGGACAGCCCCCCCCTCCTCCTTTTCCTTCCTTAACCCATGCGTTTGTGCACCTTTGGGGTTCGCGCATGCACGAGCCACAACAACAACAACAACAAAATAAGCTGTAGCGGAAGCAATACCTTAACATTTCCTATCATGAATGCAGCAACTAACAAGTACCTGTTAAGGGGATTGTGAGAATTAAAAAAAAGTACAGTTTCGTAATCCTTCTGATAAAAGCATTTAATTTTAAATGTGGAAAGAGAATTGCTTACACTCTGATCGCATGCTACCGATAAAATGTCTGTAACACGTTACACAAGTGACATCTTCGCAATATTACCTTTCACTTGTACCTTATCTTACGATTAAGGTGGATTTTCAATGTATATAATCTGTCCAGCTTACTTAGATAAATGTGTTACTGTGTATTGTGTGTTTGTGACGTAACAGTAATCTGTAACCGGTGTTTATATACACGTACGTCGGTATGGCCGTTTCCGCAACGTGCTTTATGTTTTTTAAATAGTTTAATTATGACAAAACCTTTTATAGTGTGCTGCTTTTTACCCATATTACACCCTGGCGTAATGTCCAACTTAAAATCAACACGTTTCATAATATAAACATTTCTAAGGTATGTAAATGCACAGTTCTTCTTCCACTATTTGTAATGCCAAACTAAAACTTTTACCGCAGATACTACGTCTTAACTCATGTTATGTCCGCCGCCGGTAACTGAGTGGTCAGTGCGACGGAATGTCAATCCTAAGGGCCCGGGTTTGATTCCCGGCAGGGTCGGAGATTTTCTCCGCTCAGGGTCTGGGTGTTGTCCTAATTATCATCATTTCATCCCCATCTACTCGCAAGTCGCCGAAGTGGCGTCAAATCGAAAGACTAGCACCCGGCCAACGGTCTACCCGACGGGTGGCTCTAGTTACACGACATTTACATTTACTCATGTTGCGTGTGTGTTTGTGTGGTCTTCAGTCCAGAGACTGGTTTGTTGCAGCTCTCCATGCTACTCTATCCTGTGCAAGCTTCTTCATCTCCCAGTACCAACTGCAAACTACATCCTTCTGAATCTGTTTAGTGTATTCATCTTTTTGTCTCCCTCTACGATTTTTACCCTCAGCGCTGCCCTCCAATACTAAATTGGTGATCCCTTGATGCCTCAAAAAATGCCCTACCAACCGATCTCTTCTTCTAGTCAAGTTGTGCCACAAATTTTTCTTCTCTCCAATTCTGTTCAATACTTCCTCATTAGTTATGTGATCTACCCATCTAATCTTCAGCGTTCTACAGTAGCTCCACATTTCGGAAGCTTCTATTCTCTTCTTGTCTAAACTAATTACCGTCCACGTTTCACTTCCATACAAATACTTTCAGAAACGACTTCCTGACACTTAAATCTATACTCGATGTTAACAAATTTCTCTTCTTCAGAATCACTTTCCTTGCCATTGCTAGTCTATATTTTACATCCTCTCTACTTCAACCACCATCAGTTATTTTGCTCCCCAAATAGCAAAACTCATTTACTACTTTAAGCGTCTCATTTCCTAGTCTAATTCCCGCAGCATCACTCGATTTAATTCGACTACATTCAATTATCCTCGTTTTGCTTTTGTTGATGTACATCTTCTATTCTCCTTTGAAGACACAGTCCATTCCCTTCAGCTGCTCTTCCAGGTCCTTTGCTGTCTCTGTCAGAATTACAATGTCATCGGCGAACCTCAATTTTTGTATGTCTTTCCCATGGATTTTAATTCCTACTTCGAATTTTTATTTTGTTTCCTTTACTGGCTGCTCAGTATACAGATTGAATAACATCGGGGAGAGGCTACAACCCTGTCTCACTCCCTTCCCAACCAATGCTTCCCTTTCATGCCCCTCGACTTTTATAGCTGCCATCTGGTTTCTGTACTAATTGAAAATAGCCTTTCGCTCCCTGTATTTTACCCCTGCCGCCTTTAGAATGTGAAAGAGAGTATTCCAGTCAACAATGTCAAAAGCTTTCTCTAAGTCTACAAATGCTAGAAACGTAGATTTGCCTTTGCTTAATCTTTCTTCTAAGATAAGGCGTAAAGTCAGTAGTGTTTGACGTGTTCCAACATTTCTACGGAATCCAAAGTGATCGTCCCCTAACTCGGCTTCTACCAGTTTTTCCGTTCGTCTGTAAAGAATTCGCGTTAGTATTTTGCAGCCGTGGCTTCTTAAACTGATAGTTCTGTAATTTTCACATCTGTCAACACCTGCTTTCTTTGGGATTGGAATTATTATATTCTTCTTGAAGTCTGACGGTATTTCGCCGGTCTGATACATGTTGCTCACTAGATAGTAAAGTTTTGTTAGGCCTGGCTCTCCCAAGGCTGTCAGTAGTTCTAATGGAATGTTGTCTACTCCTGGGGCCTTGTTTCGACTTAGGTCTTTCAGTGCTCTGTCGAACTCTACACGCAGTATCATATCTCCTATTTCATCATCATCTAGATTCTCTTCCATTTCTATAATATTGTCCACCAGAACATCGCCCTTGTTTAGACCCTCTGTACACTCCTTCCACCTTTCTGCTTTCCCTTCTTTGCTTAGTACTGGGTTTCCATATGGGCTCCTGATATTCATGCAAGTGGTTCTCTTATCTCCAAAGGTCTCTTTAATTTTCCTGTAGGCAATGTCTATCCTACCCCTAGTGATATGCGCCTCTACATTCTTACATTTGTCCCTTTGCCATCCCTGCTTAGCCATTTTGCACTTCCTGTCGATCTCATTTTTGAGACGATTGTATTCCTTTTTGCCTGCCTCATTTAAGGCATTTTAATATTTTCTTCTTTCATCAATTAAATTCAATATCTCTTCAGTTACCCAAGGATTTCTACTAGCCCTCATCTTTTTACCTACTTAATCCTCTGCTATCTTCACTATTTCATGTCTCAAAGCTACCCATTCTTCTTCTATTGTATTTCTTTCCCCCATTCTTGTCAATCGTTCCCTAATGCTCTCCCTGGAATTGTATACAACCTCTGGTTTAGTCAGTTTATCCAGATCCCATCTCCTCAAATTCCTACCTTTTTGTAGTTTCTTCAGTTTTAATCTACAGTTCATAACTAATAGATTGTAGTCAGAGTCCACATCTGCCCCCGGAAACGTCTTACAATTTAAAACCTAGTACCTAAATCTCTGTCTTACCATTATATAACCTATCTGAAACCTTTTAGTACCTCCAGGGTTCTTCCATGTATACAACCTTCTTTCAAGATTCTTCAACCAAGTGTGAGCTAAGATTATGTTGTGCTCTGTGCAAAATTCTACCAGGCGGCTTCCTCTTTCATTTCTCAGCCCCAATCCATATTCACCTACTACGTTTCCTTCTCTCCCTTTTCCTACACTCGAATTCCAGTCACCCATGACTATTAAATTTTCGTCTCCCTTCACTATCTGAATAATTTCTTTTATTTCATCATACATTTCTTCAATTTCTTCGTCATCTGCAGAGCTAGTTGGCATATAAACTTGTACTACTGTAGTAGGTGTGGGCTTCATATCTATCTTGGCCACAATAATACGTTCAGTATGCTGTTTGCAGTAGCGTACCCGCATTCCTATTTTCGTATTCATTATTAAACCTACTCCTGCATTACCCCTATTTGATTTAATGTTTATAACCCTGTAGTCACCTGACCAGAAGTCTTGTTCCTCCTGCCACCGAACTTCACTAATTCCCACTATATCTAACTTTAACCTATCCATTTCCCTTTTTAAATTTTCTAACCTACATGCCCGATTAAGGGATTTGACATTCCACGCTCCGATCCGTAGAACGCCAGTTTTCTTTCTCCTGATAACGACATCCTCTTGAGTAGTCCCCGCCCGGAAATCCGAATGGGGGACTATTTGACCTCCGGAATATTTTACCCAAGAGGACACCATCATCATTTAATCACACAGTAAAGTAGCATGCCCTCGGGAAAAATTACGGCTGTAGTTTCCTCTTGCTTTCAGCCGTTCGCAGTACCAGCACAGCAAGGCCGTTTTGGTTAGTGTTACAAGACCGGATCAGTCAACCATCCAGACTGTTGCCCCTGCAACTACTGAAAAGGCTGCTGCCCCTCTTCAGGAACCACACGTTTGTTTGGCCTCTCAACAGATACCCCTCCATTGTAGTTGCACCTACGGTGTGGCTATCTGTATCGTTGAGGTACTCAAGCCTCTCCACCAACGGCAAAGCTCATGGTTCATGTGGGGGTTACTCATATTATGAGACATTATCGTGTATATGGACTTTGCTACAGACCTGAAGAAAACAGATAAGTCTGTCGAAACCTATTGTTCTATTGAAGACATATTTATGGGATCTTGGCTATAGAACGTTTTAGCAAGCAAAACAGATGTCTCTTTCTGACTTCTCAAAATGAGGAAATTCCAACAAATAAAGTACTTACGCCCTACAATGAACCCGATGCGTGGTTCAATTTGACAGCCTGTCATGGCCCATAAACCAATACAGAAGAGATCAGCAGATGAACTAGCAACCTGTATGTACACCAACATGTACTGTGATTAGCACAAAAGTTTGCCGGCAGGAGTGGCCGAGCGGGTCTAGGCGCTACAGTCTGGAACCGCGCGACCGCCTCGGTCGCAGGTTCGAATCCTGCCTCGGGCATGGATGTGTGTGATTTCCTTAGGTTAGTTAGGTTTAAGTAGTTCTAAGTTCTACGGGACGGATGACCACAGCAGTTGAGTCCCATAGAGCTCAGAGCCATTTGAATCGTTAGATTAGCACAAAAACAGAATGTGCACTACTAATGGCGTGATATCGTAAATTACAGATATCTCGTTATGTCTTTTGAACGATAAAGCGCTCACCGCACACACGTTCAGTCACCGTAAGAGGGCTATGGTATTTTACACTAAAGTAGGTCCTGAAATAAAATCACAAAGGGTGTGAACAATGTCTTAAAATCAGGTCTCTTTAACGTTACGAGCTGAAAAGAAAAACCGTATGTTAAAGATATAAAAAAAAACATTAATTCAAAAAATAATGGTGAGAACGTGGCTTTCAACACAAGCATACAAAAGACTGTATCAAAAACACATGAAGTGAGTCAACTTACTGGCCATTAACTTGATTTTGAATTAAAGATGTGTGCATGACCGTTTATATAGAAGTTCACAAACAAAAGATAAAATTTAATGCTGTGTAATACTTGCCCACTAATGGTGCATGAAATTCCTTAATGAAAATTATGATCTGGCGTTGAGGAGTTTTCTAATACGAATTTACCAACTTACTTTCAGATTCAGCTTCGCTTTATGACAATACACTTCTGACCACCCAAAAAATCAACACCTTGAAGGAACTAATCAAGTCAGGTGAAATTAGCAGCATATGTTTGCGGCGACGAGAGAGGCACATGATTTGCACTTCAGCGCACGAGCACTGTAGTGCCACTGCGAGCATTGTATGAACGTGTAACAGACGGCCGTCTGAACGTACTGCCATTGTCCTTTTGTGTAGTTCTTTTGCGTAAGAAGCTTCAGTATGCCACGTAGAAGACAGCGAGCGTCTTTCGAGCACGTTTTGGAGCTCTAACGAGGAAGAAAAGTTACCTATTGGGATTGCGGATTATCCTTAACAGAAACCGGTGACGGTGTCGAACGGAACCAAGCAATTCGTATGTGGATCCGTACTCGCTGTATGCAGGAGGGAACGACGGACCGACGGGACCGATTGCACCCATGTCGTTGCACCACCACATTTGATGACAGGTTTATTGTGCTCATGGCAGTGATGGATTGTCCTGCCACTGACGAACTGTATCACAACGCATTCGGTATGTTTCTCAACAAGCAGTGTCCGCGCGTAGTGTTCGAACACGTTTGTTCGAAAGCTTTCCATTTCTGCATTTACGAGTGACTCAAGGCCACAGGTGTTTGCACTGAAATGGTACAATGAGCGACGGAATGGACAAACGAATGGAACGACGTTACTTTATCCGACGAATCCCGATTCTGCATGCAGCACCACTGTGGCCAGATTAGTGTCTAGAGACACCATGGTGAGAGACTGTTGAACTATAGCCTTATGTATCTTCTTAGAGACCTCTGGAGAAAAGAGGACGACTTGCACGAGTATCAAGAGCACAAATGGAAACCCAGTTCTAAGCAAAGAAGGGAAAGCAGAAAGGTGGAAGGATTGTATAGAGGGTCAATACAAGGGTGATGTACTTGAGGACAATATTATGGAAATGGAAGAGGATGTTGATGAAGATTAAATGGGAGATATGATATTGCGTGAAGAGTTTGACAGAGCACTGAAAGGCCTGAGTCGAAACAAGGCCCCGGGAGCAGGTAACATTCCATTTGAACTACTGACAGCCTTGAGAGAGCCAGTCCTGACAAAGCAGTTTGGATTCCGTAGAAATATCGGAACACGTGAGGCAATACCGACCCTACGACGTATCTTAGAAGCTAGATTAAGGAAAGGTAAACCTACGTTTATAGCATTTGTAGACTTAGAGAAAGCTTTTGACAATGTTGACTGGAACACTCTATTTCAAATTCTGAAGGTGGCAGGGGTAAAATACAGGGAGCGAAAAATTATTTACAATTTGTACAGAAACCAGATAGCAGTTACAAAAGTCGACGGACATCAAAGGGAAGCAGTGGTTGGGAAGGGAGTGAGACAAGGTTGTAGCCTCTCCCCGATGTTATTCAATCTGTATATTGAGCAAGCACTGAAGGAAACAAAAGAAAAATTCGGAGGAGGTATTAAAATCCATGGAGAAGAAATAAAAACTTTCGATGACATTGTAATTCTGTCAGAGACGTCAAAGGACTTGGAAGAGCAGTTGAACGGAATGGACAGTGTCTTGAAAGGAGGATATAAGATGAAAATCAACAAAAGCAAAACGAGGATAATGGAATGTAGTCGAATTAAGTTGGGTGATGCTGAGGGAATTAGATTAGGAAATGAGACACTTAAAGTAGTAAAGAACTTTTACTATTTGGGGAGCAAAATAACTGATGATGGTCGAAGGAGAGAGGATATGAAATGTAGACTGGCAATGGCAAGGAAAGCGTTTCTGAAGAAGAGAAATTTGTTAACATCGAGTATAGATTTAAGTGTCAGGAAGTCGTTTCTGAAAGTATTTGTAAGGAGTGTAGCCATTTATGAAAGTGAAACATGGACGATAAATAGATTGGACAAGAAGAGAATAGAAGCTTTCGAAACGAGGAAGTATTGAATAGGATTGGGGAGAAGAGAAGTTTGTGCCAGAACTTGACTAGAAGAAGGGATCGGTTGGTGGGACATGTTCTGAGGCATCGAGGGATCACCAATTTAGTATTGGAGGGCAGCGTGGAGGGTAAAAATCGTAGAGGGAAACCAAGAGATGAATACACTAAGCAGATTCAGAAGCGTGTAGGTTGCAGTAGGTACTGGGAGATGAAGAAGCTTGCACAGGATATAGTAGCATGGAGAGCTGTATGAAACCAACAACAACAGGTAACTGTGTCTACGGGGTGAAAAAGGTTATCAATTACGTGTTACCGTTGAAATGAAGTACACTATTAATTGTCCCTAATGACCATATGGCAGCATAGTTTTCTCCAAAAGTGTATGTTCTTCGTTTGAGTTCCACATCAGTAAAGGATTTAGATTGTAAATTGTACTCTCATAGCGGGATAATGTGTGTGATTACATACGAAATATTACACTGGACAAAATGCGAGTAATATATACCTATGTGACAACTTTTCGATGCATACCGAAACGTAAACGCAAAAATTATAATTTGAATCCGAAAATATCTCTTCCATTTTCTCGTTAGGCCAACGGTTAATTAATATTTGTTTAGTTCATAGCTTCTGGAAATTATCAGTGGCCATAACACGAGCGAATGTCGGGAGATGCAGATAAGCGAAAGATTTCCTGGTATGCGTTTACAAAACGCAGTGGGTACGAACAATGGAGAATATACAGCACGCGCTCGATGATGCTCGCCAAGTAGCTTTAGCATCCAAACACCAGGGAGCATTGCGTTTCCCAAGTTACTTGAATTTTGGGTCAAAGATGCTTATTTCAGACGAAGCAGCTGCGTGAGAGTTGTACGATGTGATCATTTCACATTTCAGTCTGTTAGCTTAGTATTCTGCCCACTCCCAGTTTCTGAGCTACAGAAAAGTAGCGACAGGTGCGTAAATGTTGGTTTCTGTTAACATTCTATGTACGTCGTTTGATTTTCCATACTCACTGAAAAGTCACCCCATATACGTGTCATAAGAAGTTTGATATTCACTGTTGGATCTCTTGAAAACATGCAGAGGATTTCCTTGGTCTATTTACCACATACTTGCCTCGCTGCATGAATTGTTCACCACTACTTCATTTTCGTCGGTTCATAATTTCGTTTTCCAATGCAGTATTCATTTTTCCACCTGTTTGTCTTCCTGTTTCTCTGGCATTTACAACATCCTCTTTTGACTGCCCGTTGAGTATTCATTGCGTTTTGAATTGTTTTCTAATTAAAAGTCGTTCCTTAATGTCCTAATGTAAGACTGGTAATCCATTTTCACTGTAAACATTCAAACACATCGTATAGCTTTCAGAGAGCACCGCAGAGCATTTTTCTGTTTGGTTCTTCCACAGTTTCCCTCAATTATCCAGGCTTCACTTGCTCCCAATGCAAAATCTCTTGAAATGGTTTGATTGCTTCAGTGACAATTTATACAATTTTCTTTTCGATATGTTGCTTTTCTGTTACTGTAGTCTTATGACGAATTCTTTTCTGGGAAGTCATTACAGGTATTACAGAAGAAGAATGGCAATTAATACAGTCTAGTTCTTGAGTCTTCAATCTTCTCACTCGTTTGATGCGCCCAGTGAAAAATTTTTCTCCTGCACCAACCTCGTCATCTCAGAGTAGTAACACCTGGATCCTACCTCCTCAGTTATTTAATTATCTGTTGGATGTATTCAGCGGCCGTCTTTCTCTACAGTTTACAGCATGTACAGCTCCCTCTAGCAAATGGCTTGGTTCAAATTGCTCTGAGCACTATGCGACTTAACTTCTGAGGTCATCAGTCGCCTAGAACTTAGAACTAATTAAACCTAACTAACCTAAGGACATCACACACATCCATGCCCGAGGCAGGATTGGAACCTGCGACCATAGCGGTCGCTCGGCTCCAGACTGTAGCACCTAGAACCGCACGGCCACTCCGGCCGGCGCTCCCTCTAGCACCATGGAGCTTATTCCCTGTGGTATTAATATCCATCATCATATTCTTAGTGTTCTCCATGTATTGCTCTCCTCAACTAATCGGCGGAGAACTACTTCATTCGATAACTTATCGGTCCACGTAATGTTCAACATTCTTCTATAACACCGCATCTCAAACGCTTCGATTCTCATCCTTTCCGGTTCTCCCTCTTTCCATACTTTACCACCATCCCATGCTATGCTCCGAACGTATATCCTAAGATATTTCTTCCACAAATTAAGACGTATGTTCGACAGACGAGGTACTGGCAGAAGTGAAGCTGTGACGACGGGGCGTGAGTCGGCTTCGGTAGCTCAGATGGTAGAGCACTTGCCCGCGAAAGGCAAAGGTCCCGAGTTCGAGTCTCAGTCCTGCACACAGTTTTAATCTGCCAGGGAGTTTCACGTATGTTTGACACCAACAGAATTCTTACACCGAGGAATGCCTCGTTTCCCTGTGATAGTTTCCTTTTTAGGTCCCACTTGCTTCCTCCGTCATCAGTTACTGGGCTTCCAAGAGAGACGAATTCTTTAACTACATCTATTTTGTGATCACAAATTTTGATGTTAAGTGTCTCAATTTTTTCATTTCCAGTACTTTGGAATTTCAATCAAAAATTTGTCTATCAGTATCGCACTCAACTAATGTAATAGGAAAATTGTGACTTTCAAATTTGACAGCATTGTCAGTAGATGTTTTATTCACTCTATAACAAACACCAGATGCGGTGCTGAATTTGTCTGCTTTCAGCTTTATCTTATATGTTAAGAAATTTTTCAGTTCCGTTTCATTAACCAAAAGTTCAGATTTTAAGGTGTACTCTAATCTGAATGGTGTTTGGGCTAATTGGAAAGGTAGGGTAGAATTTTCGGTATTTTTAGCGTGATATTTTCGAAATTTTTGGGGTAAAGGGAAGCAATAAATATCAATGTTTTTCAAAAAACCGATCAAACTTTTGATGGAAATGAAAATCCTCTTGTCACTGTTCCCAAGCCAGGAAATTATGCTGTGACTATATGTGTTTAGAGTTTATAGGTGCTCAATGGCGAGGTTTTCAGATCCCTTACAAGTAGTAAAAGAAAAGAATGTGTGTGAAAGAGCTTAAGATGTTATCATGCGATATTTTTAGTTTTTGTGTGAAATGAAATTATTTTTTTACCACATAAATTTAATTTCTTATCCTCCCACATCCAATACAGATTTTGACGTATTTACCCTCGTTGCGCGGTGAACGGAAACAACCAATTAATTTTTTAATTTCATAAAACCGTGAACTGTGTGCCCGATATAATTATAAGTTTAAAGTTAGGCACATGTCCTGTAATCCCACATAAAATTTTTATTTTTCACATATCTTTACACAAAATTTTTAATTCTTTTTTCTTTTACAATTGAAATCTGTTTCTATTGAGTCCATTTTACGGCAACTCCAGGAACTTTGACACAAATCCTCACAGTGATGTACACAGCCTGCCCGTAGCGTCCACACCTGCCAAGGCGATGAAAGTCACAGGCTGACGAGCGATAACCCAGCGTCGGTTGAACGAGGGTTTCCTAACGTATTCTGTACTTAATTACTTTTGCTTAAGTATCTTCCAGCGAATGACACCTTATCTTTACTTCAACACAGTCCTGTCATTCAACTGTAGGGTGATTCTGGCAGTTTCTCAAACATGTATCAAGCTTGTTAACTGTTTTCCAGTTACTTGTGTCCATTAGTGCATTCAGTCAGTAAGTAATCTGGGAAATTACTGATATTTAATTCTGTTCAGATCCATGCGTCAATCCCTGCATCATTTGCTTATCCTCTTCGGGTATTCCTTTACAGTTTTACGAGCTTTACAAGCTTGTTTTAGACAAGGGGATCGGGCAAAAACAGTGTCACGGAACTTCTGGCCTTTTTCACTAATTATCTACTCTTACTGTACACGCTAGTGGCCGATTAATACTTCCCTGGTGCGCTCGTAAGTTGCTGTTACATATTTTGGTTTCATTCCGTTAATAACGACTTGTTGACGTTATCTGCCAGGAATTTCGGGATCCATTCGTAGATGACGTCGGGTACAGTTGGCGAATTTGTGTATTTTTGTGCAGGAATCAGAATGTCTGCGTATGAGAAATAATTTTTCACGATATCAATCTTTATGCCAGGTTGAAGTTGACGTACTAACACTGAATTCCTCTGAATTCCTCCAATCTGAAGAGGTATACAGGACTATGGTTCCACATTTCGCATTCGTAAGGCAGCTTCACTGACTCAGCTGTTCGTAACACTGATGTACTGGTGACGAGAGAGAGAGAGAGAGAGAGAGAGAGAGAGAGAGAGAGAGAGTAGTCGTGTTCGGCCAACGTATGTGCAGTTCTCTACAGCCATTGGCACGTATTTTTTTGTACTTTGCTGTACAGGATCAATGAAGTTAGGTTCATCTAGTGTGGGTGCCGCAGTACTCAAAGAACGTTACTGAGTATGAAATATTTTCAAGTAATTTACTTTCTGTTTCTATACTGCGTATGTTTAGTTAAGTGTTTCTCATCTTGGAGCTCTCCTTACGGCCATTCACGAACAATAGTGAGATATTTAAAGGTTCAAAATATCGAGACACTTGAACGTAATGCGCCACATTTCCCAGTGATCGATGCATTTCGCTATGCCGTAATCCTTTCTCACGGATTTCTCCTCCCTCGCAGGCGTATTACGCGTCTCCCTACTTCCACTGCCGCTCTTAGAATTCCCAAATTGCTGTCGGGACAATGACGTCGCTATCAACTGTATTACGCCATTGCCACTTGGGTAAAACTGCGTTCATTACTTCCTTAATGCAGAAGTTCTTTCTACATAATGATTTCCCCAATTCAGAGTGCCTCGTAAGAGTTGTTGGCGCTGGTAAATTCCGTCAATCGGTTCCCCTTGCCGTAGCCTTCTACGTGCCTCTCTCGTAAAATCCACTTACACATGCGCTCCTGAGACATACTATTCCGTTTAGAAAAGTTTTCGTTATTACCCATTTTGTTTTCCATCCACTTGTGACTCCTGAGTAGACTGCTTATTTAATAAAAGTATCCGAATGGGGATAGATAATAAAATGAAATAATTCTGATGACGCTATTAATCATACACTATTCACCCAGAGAATTTTTTTTATTTACATTTATTTCTGTTGTGTATTCTGCTGATATTTCAAACGTAGTTTTGGAATAGAAGTGAAGTGTTTGCTTGTAGCTGTAGACAGCGCCGGATTCTAAAGCCAATATGCAGGATTCGGTAACGCGGTTACCGGGCACGTATTCTACAGAGCGGATTGTGGTACATGACTCGGAAGAGCGGTTTAACAGAGTAGATTTTGCAGTTTGAGAAGGAAACCAGCGGTGGCAGATGACGCAGAAAGGCTATAAAACGCAGACTGATAACAGCAAGAATAGCGTTTCTGGAAAAGTGAAATTTGTTATCATCGATAGGTTACGATGCCTTTCCTGAAGGTCTTCACCTAGAGTCTAGCCTGGTATGAAATGTGGAGGATAAACAGTTTTATCACGGTCGCATCCATGTTTGGTGACATCGCGGTGAACGCACATTGGAAGCGTGTATTCATCATCGGCATACTGGCGTATCACCCGGCGTGATGGTATGGGATGCCATTGGTTAGACGTCTCTGTCACCTCTTGTTCGCATTGACGGCACTTTGAACAGTGGACGTTACATTTCAGATGTGTTACGACACGTGGCTCTACCTTTCATTAGATTGCTGCGAAATCCTACATTTCAGCAGGATAATGCACGACCGCATGTTGTAAGTGCTGTACGGGTCTTTCTGGATACAGAAAATGTTCGACTACTGCCCTGACCAGTACATTCTCCAGATCTCTCACCAACTGAAAACGTCTAGTCATTGGTGGCCGAGCAACTGGATCGTCACAATACGCCAGTAACTACTCTTGATGAACTGTGGTATCGTGTTGCAGCAGCATGGGCAGCTGTACCTGAACACGCCATCCAAGCTCTGTTTGACTCAATGCCCAGGCGTATCAAGGCCTTTATTACGGCCAGAGGTGGTTGTTCTGGGTATTGATTTCTCAGGATCTATGCACCGAAATCGCGTGAAAATGTAATCACATGTCAGTTGTAGCATAATATATTTGTCCAATGAATACCAGTTTATCATCTGCATTTCTTCTTGGTGTAGCAATTTTAATGGCCGGTAGTGTATTTCAATAAACTGAGCAGCTAGTGAATATGTACAGAAATTTATCGCATAGCTTGAGTAAAGGAAGAGATCAGTTCATGGGACACTTTGTAAGCCACCAGGAAGTTGTCTATTTGGCAATGCAGGTAAATGTGGGGAGAGAAGGTGGGTTAAATATTGTAGCGCTACACCTAGCTTTGAAGACAGTAAGCCGGTTGAAGTACATGTAGACAACAGTAGTTATGAAGAAGTGTAAGGACTTTCATAGGACAGACTGAAACTATGAGTGACCTCCAGGCTGAAGGCAACCACATTAACAGGCAAACGGGAAAATTTGTTTACAAGCTGCAAAACAAGGGGTTACTGATATTTTAGTGTGGAGGCTGAACTCCCGCGTCAGCTGCAGTTACGTTTTTAGGCTGCTGGTAACGAGTGGGTCAGACGATAGCCGAGGCACCGCTATGGGACGCGTGCCGCATGCCAGCCTGAAAATATCGTCCGTTCCGGCTGCCAATCTAATTACGCCGACATGCGGCAAATTAGATGTCACTCGCCGCACACAACGCATGTCCTTACAGGCCGGTTGCATCGAATGACCACCGCACAGAGGTCTGGGAATTATATTGTTTTAGGTATAGCAAACAGAGCTGGCATCTGGAAAATCACGTAAAAAATGGTCCTAGCTTGTCTGAGAGGCCCGCCTGTACAGACAGCTGCGGTCGCCATTGTGTGGCTGGAAATTTTAGGCTTAGACAGAAATCTTCAGTGGAGAGCAGCCAAGCAAGTGCTAGCCTTGAATTGAGTAATTTGCGTGACTTTTCTATGTCCATGTCTGTACTTTGTATCACCACTACTTCACTCCTTTCTGTTCCAGCTTTGGGTAGAAATACGGAAAGAACCACTGCTGGTGGTAGGGGGCGGGTAAGCCGGGAATTTACTTCCTCTTGCCCGAACAGGTAGATGTGCGGTCTAACGCACTGCTTTTCGGGAGGGAAGGCGTGCCGGTTCCCGGTACGAATCCGCCCGGCGGATTAGTGTCGAGGTCCAGTGTGCCAGCCAGTCTGTGGACGGTTTTTAAGGCAATTTTCCATCTGCCACGGCGAATGCGGACTGGTTCCCCTTATTCCGCCTCAGTTGCACTATGTCGGCGATTTCTGCGCAAACCTTTCTCCATGTACTCGTACACCATAATTACTCTACCACGTAAACATTGGGGTTACACTCGTCTGGTGTGAGACGTTCCCAGTGGGATCCACTGGGGCCGCACCGCACAATAACCCTGAGTTCAGTGTGGGGCGGCGTTGGTGAGAGTGGACTGCTGTAGCCTGTTATGGGGCTGTGAACCACTGAGGGCTACGGCGGGGACGAAGCCTCTCTGTCGTTTCTACGTCCCCAGTTCCATAAAATAATATACAATACAATACTTCCTCTTGAAGTCACGGTGCAGGTTTTTCTTTCACAGACTGCGGCTATCCTTAAATACTGATTTAACATTGTAGAGTCTGACAATATATATTGTGAACTGTGTTTTTCTTTTTGCTTATTGTTTTTACGCTGTTCCCTGAAAACTTACCGATTTCTTGGTACAGTGTCGGTTTCAGTGCTCTTTTGCAGTAAAGACAGATGTGAACTTCGACAGAACAATGGCGAAATAGTTTCCTAAAGTAGTGGAGCATAGCCAATCCAGTATCTGCCTACATTGTTCCCATATCTCTCCAAACGTCACAGTCATCCCCTTCCCCACCACTTCCCCACCCTCTTTCCCCTCCTCCGATCTAGGCCTGTTGGATAATGTAAACATAAAATGCCTTACGTCTAAGGCAAAGTATGAAAGAAAGATCATTTAAATAATTTGGACTTACAAGATCCACAGACATCATTGTTGTAAGAGTTTCACTCCAGTTCGGTTGGAGGTCACTTGTGTCAGAGAGATACTTTCACTAAAATGGAGGTCGAATTTGGTGACTGTGAAACGCTGTGGTTGATAATCGTGCAAATGCCATGAAACCAAGATTTTATAGAAAAGAACAGATACTGAGGTGTCATCATTTAAGAAAATTTTTTTTTCTAACGAATGATCGCTATAAGTAAATAAAAGGGATATGAAGATAGCAAAGACTGCGAAAAGGAAGCAGACTCGTAATTATTAATGATGAAATACAGTTTAATGAATGTCCAGGGAACACAGAAATTAGTACAACCACAATAAAACATGAGATACAATAAGATTTTACATACCAGTTGGAGAGTTGTTTAACATACTTTATGACTGTATCTCTCTGTGCTGGTGTACAATAACTTTGTTACCACAAAAAAAAGATGTTTGACTTCTTCCACCTCTGGAATTCCCAGTTAAAATGTTGACTAAGCTGTCGTTTTCTCGTACAATCCACACCACCTTTACTATCGCATGGTTTATTCCCCTTCAAAGATTTTCTTCCCTATCCTGATTTTTCTTGAGTATGCCTTCTATATCAGAATTGTATCCCTGGTTCTTTTTTAGCTTTCTTCACACCTGTATGATGTCCCTTCGGTTCGTCTTTAATTTGTATTCTTCTGTTTTATGTTCTGCACATCTGGATAAAACTGAGACTCATTACGCTATTTGTGACTTACTATCAGTCAAGGTTGTACGTTCTGCAGTGCGAAACCGTCGCTCTGCGCTCGTACGCCCAGCTCACGTTGCCTAAATCCTAATCCGTTACAGATTGCCTCTGGTCACAGCAAGCCGGCACACACACGTTCCGCGCATGCATAATGTATGCGACACGAGGCGCGGACCACAAGCTGCCGATCACACTCGCCACACGAGGATGGGCGCCTGCATAATTCCGGCGCACAGTAGCATCCCCCGTGTTCCGCTCAAACGTTCAGCCGTCAGACCTGCAACGACTGTGTGTACTAGTTCGGCCCTGAATGCCGTAGTGGCCTCTGAGTCTGTACCTGCATTCAGCTTAAAAATTTGCCTCCCTTGAAAAAGGTGGCCATACCGTGTTGACATACTGTTTGTGATTATTGTCAATGGGGCATTACTTTGACCTGATGTACGTTTCAATTAATGGAGTAAACCAGAATTCCACCAACAAACTGTGAGAGGTCATGAGGGATAGCTTGTGAGTGTTTTGGTATGAGAGACCCATGGTCTCCGGTTGCTCGTTACATAGTAATAATGTAATGATAACTTCTTCATCTACATCTACACCATACTCCGCAAGGTACCTAGTGGTGTGTGGCGGAGGGTACTTTCGGTACCACTATCTGATCCCTCCAAACCCTGTTTCAGGCAGGAATAGTGTGTGGGAAGAATGGTTGTCGGTAAGCCTCTGTACTGGCTCTAGTTTCTCGAACTTTCTTCTCGTCGTGGAGGGGGAAGTAATATATTGTCCGACTCCTCCTGAAAAGTGCTGTCCCGAAATTTCAGTAGTAAATCTCTCCGTGATGCACAACTCTTAAACGTCTACCAATGGAGTTTGTTTAGCATCTCCGTAACGCTGTCTCGCTAGCTAAACGATCCCGTGACGAAACGCGCCGCTCTTCGTTGGACATCCTCTATCTCCTCTATCAGTCCTACCTGATAGGGATCCCAGATAGATTGACAATACTCAAAAATAGCGCCAATAATCGCCTGATAAGCCACTTCTTTCGTGGATTAGTTACAATTCCTTAATATTTTTCTGAAGAATCTGAGACCGGTGTCTCCTTTTACAACTATCTGTTTTATATGATCATTCCACTTAAGGTCGCTCTGGATAATTACGCTCAGTTATTTTACGGGAGACGCTGCCTCCAACTGTTTGTCATCAATAGTGTAGCTGTACAGCAGTGGATTTCTTTTTCTACGTACGTTCAGGGTCAACTGCCAGAGTCTGCACCAGTCATCAATTCTCTGCAGGTCATTCTGCAAATTCTTACTATCCTCTGGTGCTCCTACTTTGGTATAAGCAACTGCATCAGTTGCGAACAGGCTTAAAGACCATACGACGCTTTCTGCTAGATCATTTATATACATTGTAAACAGAAACGGTCCTATCACACTTCCCTGTGGTACTCCTGGTATTACCTTTACATCATTTCTTTAGTTTCTGACCAAGTTACCTTAGTGTTTGAGTAAATACCGTCATGACAGTGATAAAGCCTGACATGCAATTACCCAAACGTACTGCTCACCCAGTTTTTCGTAGAAAGCTGTGTACAAATGCAAAAGAGATGCCATGTGATTGTCGTTATTGTGCGAATGTCACTACATGGGTGTCGCTGTTTTGGTCTTCCACTGCTTTCACTGGAACCATACACGAAGTATATATCGCTCAACTCTTCCCGAGTAAACCTATCCATAATGCAGTGTATCACATTAACGTACGACTAACACTGCCAGAAAGCCAAACCCGAGGCTGTACAGTGCAGCGTTGAATGCAGGCTTGAGGGTGAAGAGTGAAGTGGGAATTATTGTTGCCAACAGGAAGCGCCATGAGTGAATCTGAAAAGTTCTGCCGGTAAACAAATCCGAGGGAGTGCAGTGCAGTACTGAATGCAGGCATTAAAGCAAAGAATAAAGTGGGAATTACTGTTGTCAAGACCAAGTAGTATGACTGAATCACTTGGGTGTGATTTGCATAACATCGTGATTCTGCCTCCTTACATCAGTTAATGGACCCACGATAGCAAACACGCGGTTGGTTTCAAAACTGAGGCAATTGGAAACTAAAAACATATTTCCATTTTCAAGATAAAAAAAATGGCTCTAGGCACTGCTGGACTTAACATCTGAAGTCATCAGTCTCCTAGACTTAGAACCGCTTAAACCTAACTAACCTAAGGACAACACACACATCCCTGCTCGAGGCAGGATTCGAAACTGCGACCGTAGCAGCAGCGCAGTTCCGGACTGAAGCCCCTATACCCGATCGTCCACTGTGGCTGATCCATTTTCAAGCTAGGTAGCAGTATTAAGACATTAGTGAAATTCAGTTAATTTACAAATATGTCACATTAGAAGTGAAAGACCTTCTTCTGTTTCGAGGTACAAGATGGTGCACGACCGAGGAAGTATGGTCTTGCCGCCAAAACGTTATTTATATAACTAGGTTCACAAAATTCTGTAAATGAAGAATTAACATTATATAGCGAGGCTTTATTATTCTTAAACCTGTCGAACTCGAAATATCTCCAAACGCTGCACGAAACACATCCTCATGTCTAGCGTAAGTAAAAACGGTAGAAAATTGCGAAAACCGAATATGGAAGTCTCTAGTGCTATTTTAAAATCAGGCGCTAGTCTGAAGCATATATTGTTGAATGCAACCAATTCATCTCCATGCTACTTTCACTTTATTCAGGAGTAGGCGTAGTGACTTAAGTCATTTTCCTATACTTACAAGTTGTACATGGGCGACTCTGAACAATGCTACACCAAGTATATCACCGTCTTTGCTACATTCTGAGATTCTAGACAAGAGCGCTCTGCAGGTTATATGCTCTTTATCCCAGACCACAAACGATGACGGGGTTCACATCAATTTTTAATCTTCATATTCGCCTGACCGAGATGCTCAAGTCATTATATTTGAATTTAACCTGAGTATCTTACCGACAGTGTTCCTATCACACGTAACTAACGAAAGACATCAATTTAGAGGCATGAACTCTTTTTTGGCTCATGTACAAAAGTCATCCTTGCTGGCTGCCAGTGTTCGTACTGTGTGTAATGGTATTTGACGGTCGTAACAGATAGTGTTACGTCCATTTATCGTGACCACTATAGGTGTATTGTTGTACTATTTGCTGAAGACTTAATTGTCCATCTTCTGTGACAAGGTAGAGTAGGCAGATGTCTATTCCGCGGCCCTATACTCCAAAATGTCGACTTAATATATCGCCTCCTTTCTACTTTTCCGTTTGATTGTATGAATGTATCCAGGTAAGCGATGCAATGTTTCTGTTTCACTAAATATTTACCTCAAAATGTAATACATACAGCTTCGACATTGTATAACCGAATTTAAAACAGAGAACACTACATGTTACAAAAGCAGAAGTGTGTGTTAACTAGCTATATTTTAATATTTTTATCAAATTTATTATTATTAATATTACCGTATACTGCTTATGTACTACACACGTTGCAGTGAAACAATGGAAGATTCAAGATAGAATGTAACAATATTCGAGAAGGAAAGTTGCTACTCACCATATAGCGGAGTCGCAGATAGACACAACAAAAAGATTCACACAATTACAGATTTCGGCCAGTAAGACGAGTTGCGTTTGCGTGAGTGTGTGTGCGCATGTGTGTATGTGTGTCTATTGTTGACAAAGGCCTTAATGGCCGAAAGCTATAATTGTGTGAATTCTATCTGTGACTCAGCATCTCTGCTATATGGTGAGTCGCAACTTTCCCGTTCTAATATTGGCACATTTTAGTGATTATTACATCCATTATTATTATTATTTATTTCCTTTCTCAGACGTTATGTCTGGTTAAAAATGGAAAGTGACGCGGACCTTGATCAAGCGTGACTTCCTTTTAATTGTACGGTATATGTTACATTTCATTTAGGAACTTTCGGGTAACTGAACATGTATCAATAATTACAGATTTCTGTAGTTGTATATACACGTTTGGATGTAGCTGTATTGCGTTGATGTACTGGTGGATATTGTGTGGTATGACTCCTGTAGTTTATAGTATAATTGGTATAATTTCAACTTCATCCTGATGCCACATGTCCTTGACTTCCTCAGCCAGTTGGATGTATTTTTCAATTTTTTCTCCTATTTTCTTCTGTATATTTGTTGTATTGGGTATGGATATTTGGATTAGTTGTGTTAATTTCTTCTTTTTATTGGTGAGTATGATGCCAGGTTTGTTATGTGGTGTTGTTTTATCTGTTATAATTTTTCAGTTCCGGTATAGTTTGCATTCATCATTCTCCAGTACATTTTGTGGTGCATACTTGTATGTGGGAACGTGTTGTTTTATTAGTTTACGTTGTATGGCAAGTTGTTGATGTATTATTTTTGCTACATTGTCATGTCTTCTGGGGTATTCTGTGTTTTTCTAGTATTGTACATCCGCTTGTGATGTGATCTACTGTTTCTATTTGTTGTTTGCAAAGTCTGCATTTATCTGTTGTGGTATTGGGATCTTTAATAATATGCTTGCTGTAATATCTGGTGTTTATTGTTTGATCCTGTATTGCAGTCATGAATCCTTCCGTCTCACTGTATATATTGCCTTTTCTTAGCCATGTGTTGGATGCGTCTTGATCGATGTATGGCTATGTTAGATGATGCGGGTGCTTGCCATGTAGTGTTTTCTGTTTCCAATTTACTTTCTTCGTATCTGTCGATGCTATGTGATCTAAAGGGTTGTAGAAGTGGTTATGAAATTGCAATGGTGGTATTATTATTATTATTATTGTTTTTATTCAGCCGTTCTGTAGTACGCGTATTGCAGTGTTAACTCACTAAGGATATCAGGTTTGATGTAACCCAGAGAGTTGTCGCAGTGTTTAGCACACTTGAATCGCAATCGGGAGGACTACGGTTCAAACCCGCGTCCAACCATCCAGATTTGGGTTTTCCATGATTTCCCTACATCGCTCCAGGCAAACGCCGGGATGGCTCGTTCGAAAAGTCAGTTCCTTTGAAAGGGCACGGTCGGTTTCCTAACCCATCCTTGACAAAATCCGAACTTGTGCTCCTTCTCTGCTGACCTCGATGTCGACGGGACGTTAAACCTCATCATCCTTCTATCCTTTCTGGTTTGATGTAAGAAATGGAAGGGTCTGAAGGTTCTGAAGTTTGCGGATGTTATACACAAATGAGTAATTAAGATGACCTCTAGTGGTAAGTGTCAACAACTGCTTTTCTCTGTTGTTGCCCATTAGCATTATCACTAAGGCAGGAAAGCACAGTCAGTACGATTTAAAACTTCATAGTTATGACGGGAAAATAAAACTTCCTGTTCGAAGCATAAGAGCTATAAAACGCAAATCATCATAACAAGGAACGCAATTATGAAAATCATGTTAATATCGAATGTCAACTTAAGTTTTGGGAAGTCTGTTCTCAAGGTATTCGGATTGTGTCCTTGTACGGAAGTTAAATGTGGACAATAAACAGTTCACATTTGAACTGATGATTAAAAGGGTAGATCTAGTTACTAATGACGAATTACTGAGTCGAGTTGGTGAAGAAACAAATTTTTGGTCCAACTTGACTAAGGGAAGGGGACTGACTTACAGTTCATATCCTGAGGCATAAATGAATCGTCAGTTTAGTAACGGGCGAAAGTGTAGGATATAGAAATGGTATAGAGGTAGAACAAGGCTTGATTACTTTAAGCTGATTTAAATGGATGTGGTTTGTAGTAGTTGTCCTGAATGAAGAGGCTTGCAGACGATGTATTATCCTGGAGACTTGCGTCATAACAGTCATCGGTTTGAAGACGTCATCAGCCGTTATAAACTCACTATGCAGAAAGACTCGCCGAGCACTAATGCTAAGATGGTTGTCTTCAACACTGCGTGCTGTAGACTGTCAGTGTTTACAATCCACATTAACCACCGTAAAAGTAGCAAACTCTATAACGGTACTTTGCGGGCAGGCCTGTCAATTAGCATCATATTAATTCATATGGGGGATAAACAGACTTTATTTTGGAAGAATTAAAAAGGGGAAATTAATACGAAACTTTAATAACTGCATAGTATTACTAAGAAGCAATATAATGAAAAGTAATAAAAAGCAAAGTAGCAATGACAATGCGGGACAGAAAGATACAGCTGCGCGTTTGTTTTTTAACACAAATAAAAGAACATGTAACACATTATAGAGTTCTCTACCTTCAGTTATGGCGATCGGGCTAGTCGAGCAAAAAGTGGTACGCGGCGAAATCCGTTAAGGAGATTATTTGAAGGCTCTTCAAGCACGTTTAAAATACATTACGTGTGACGAAGTGATCAGAGACGTTTATTGTCGGGTGGAGTGAAAATGAATCCGACAACATGATTAGAACTTTGTGTTAGCTGGGAAAAATACTCTTGGGAAACTATTATGGTTGTGGAACCCACGAAAATTGTGCGCAACGGAACGCTATTTATTTTATAAAATGGTGAAACGCGTGTGCCCGGAACGTTAATAGAATCTTCTCCTTGGACGGTTGCGGGGGTAACTGATACAAACAATGCGCCAACGCAAAAAATATTCCGCTTATTAACTACCAGATATTAATTAGCGGGGACCTAAAATACTGAAAAGAAGGATAGTATCATCACCTAAAATCCCAACTCATATTTCATATTTAATTAGTGAAAAGAGAAGTGTTAATAAACAAACTACATTTCAATTTTATCCACGATTTTGGCTTCATTACGTAGTCTTGACTACATGGTAAACAATATCTGTGGAAGTTGTACGCAACGTATCGTCATAGTATTTAGCCAAACAATTTTGTAGGACACCAAAAATGTAAATGCATCAAATTGTTCTTACAGCGGATGTATCATGTGTGAGTGCGACGAACTATATTAAGAAACTGAACATCCATTACGTACTTGCATGTTTATCTACGAAAATTGTCCTTGTCGGTACATCAGCATAGAGTTCGAATAGAATCGCTGGAACGTTACAAACCATTCAGATTAATCGAACATCTAAATACGCATAAAGCTAGTACCACCATGGTGTGTTCTTTTTCCTCACCCCCTTGGCAGTAATTGAATTAAGAGTCAGCCGGGAAATACATTTAAATCAACTGACGACTATTGAGCTAGCGTCACGAATTTTCAAACGTCCACTGCCATGTATGAAGGCGAGTGTTAACGTCGATCGAGTGGTGTCGTCGTGATCGTATTGAATGACATTGAGCGGTTACAACTCGCAGGTTTCGTTCACATGTAAACGACTCAGAGGCTGCGTAAGCCACTCTGCGTACTTTGACCAATAGCAAGTAGGTTTGTTTGCAGTTTCTAAGCACGAAAGCCGGCTCAGCCGGCGGCAGGATGATAGCAGCTGGACCAGCGTGAGCTTCGGTCAGCTCTTAGAGACCAGCCGGGACCCCTCAGGTAGCGTGTGACCTGTGCGTCGGTATTGGATTCCGATGCTGTCGCCATGCAGACCTCAGGAACTTCTGGCTCTGCCACACCGGTATTAAACCGCGCCACGTTCATTAACCGAATACCTCAGCCGCTAGTGCGGCCTTTCCTGGGCAGTTGATGTGGTCGCATCCTCGCTGCACAAATTACTGTCAGTGGTACGGCTACCCGCATGGTAATTAAATGCCGGATAGTTGGAAACTGGCCCCACCGTCTCCAGCCACCAGCAGTGGAGTCCTCGGTCGTATCCCGCCGAGATGTGCACCGTTTACTGCAGCCGGTCTCACGAGAGGTGTAATTAAATTCAGAATTAGGAGAAGAGTTTTGCCAATACATCGTGAGGCAAGGCAAAGTGAAATATATAAGTTGCATAACATTACAGTAAGTAGTCATGAAGGCTCTACGTATTTAATTGCTTGTCCAATGTATGATACACTGTAGACTGTGGTTTAGTGTGGCACGTACGTCTATTAAATGTTTCCCTAAGTGAATTCCCGTCGCCGAAAGAAAACGCTATGTTTGATGTGATGAGACAACCAAGAAAGACATCGTGGCATGAATAATATTTTTTTAATACTTGCACGTGAGCCGTGGCGGCTCCGTTTGCTGGCCTAACTTCCACTGGTACCTGTATCGATAGTCACCTCCCTCTGTGACTTATCTTTGGTTCTTCTGGTTGAGGAGTGCAGGATCGACGCAGAGGCAGTGAGTTCAGTGAGTTGTGAACGGCAGGGACGAAAAGATGAGGGCTGGAGCAGAGCAGTGCCTGGCGGGTGGGAGGGGGCAGGTATGGTTGGGCCGATTTGGTTTTGATAGACAACGCATGTCCCCAGCCGGATCGCCGAGCGACTTGTCCCTTGTTGGACAGCCACTAAAGAAGGTGACGAAGGTTGTGCTCTGGAGCTCTGTTGGCGGGGGCCTCCTACTTAGGCGAAGTCACTAAGGAAAACATTTACTAGACATACGTGCCACACTAAACCACAGTCCACAGGGTATCATACACGCAGTTTTGCAGTACATCTAATCACACATCGGACAAGCAATTAAGTACGTAGACCCTTCATGACTACTTACTGTAGATGTTATGCAACTTATGAATTTCACTTTGCTCCTGCCTCGCGATGTATTGGCAAAACTCTTCACCTAATTCTGAATTTACTTGCACCGCTCGTGAGACCGGCTACAGTAAACGGTGCGTATCTCGGCGGGATACGACCGTGGACTCCAGTATTGGTGGCTGGAGACGGTGAGGCCCGTTTCCAACTATCCCACATTTAATTACCGTGCGGGTAGCGGTACCACTGACAGTAATTTGTGCAGCGAGGATGCGACCACACCAACTGGCCAGGAAGAGCCGCACTAGCGGCTGAGGTATTAAGATAACTTCAAATGAGTTAAAGGTATAACTGATTGTGGAGAGAGTGCACCATCTTGAACACCCTAAATAACTGTTTGTTCAGATGTAAACTACTAAATGTTTCAAGCAAATGTTCTTTAGCCGTCAGGGGGACATCAATCAGCATGATTGCCGTCGTTGTAGCTTTGTTCTTTACAAAGATACAAACAGTGGTATGACTTTTTTAAGGACACCCTGTATTTTTTATTCTGTACTTCATTTCCTCTCCTAACGACCTATTCAAAAATGTATCACAGTGTGCCATTCGTTGAAACACAACATTATTAATTACATAACACAACATTGACGTTGACGCTCCCAGCCCTTAGTCCAGGTTCCCGGGGTAATGGAACAGATCCACAGGCTGACGCTGACAGAACACAAATGTAAAATAACTAGAATTCACACCCGTAATTCCGTCAATCGTCGTCAGTTGAAGAGATGTGTGAGTGGAATGTACACAAACGAAGAGAAGGTAGGAATGCTACTCATCTGTGGGGAATTTAAGTTGTTGTTGTCTTCAGTCCTGAGACTGGTTTGATGCAGCTCTCCATGCTACTCTTTCCTGTGCAAGCTTCTTCATCTCCTAGTATTTACTGCACCTACATCCTTCTGAATGTGCTTAGTGTATTCATCTCTTGGTCTCCCTCTACGATTTTTACCCTCCACTCTGCCCTCCAATGCTAAATTTGTGATCCCTTGATGCCTCAGAACATGTCCTACCAGCCGGTCCCTTCTTCCTATCAAGTTGTGCCACAAACTCCTCCAATTCTATTCAATACCTCCTCATTAGTTATGTGATCTACCCATCTAATCTTCAGCATTCTTCTGTAGCACCACATTTCGAAAGCTATTTTGTTTTTGTCTACACTATTTATCCTCCACGTTTCACTTCCATACGTGGCTACACTGTATACAAATACCTTCAGAAAAGACTTCCTGACACCTAAATCTATACTCGATGTTAACAAAATTCTCTTCTTCAGAAACGCTTTCCTTGCCATTGCCAGTCTATATTTCATATCCTCACTACTTCGACCATCATCAGTTATTTTGCTCCCCAAATAGCAAAACTCCTTTACTACTTTAAGTGTCTCATTTTCTAATCTAATTCCCTCAGCATCACCCGCCTTAATTCCACTACATTCCATTATCGTCGTTTTGCTTTTGCTGATGTTCATCATATATCCTCCTTTCAAGACATGTCATCGGTGAACCTCCATGGACTTTAATACCTACTCCGAATTTTTGTTTTGATTCCTTTACTGCTTGCTCAATATACAGATTGAATAACATCGGGGACAGGCTACAACCCTGTCTCACTCCCTTCCCAACCGCTGCTTCTCTTTCATGCCCCTCGACTCTTATAACTGCCATCTGGTTTCAGTACAAATTGTAAACAGCCTTTCGCTCCCTGTATTTTACCCCTGCCACCTTGAGAATTTGAAAGAGAGTATTCCAGTCAACATTGTCAAAAGCTTTCTCTAAGTCCACAAACGCTACAAATGTAGGTTTGCCTTTCCTTAGCCTATTTTCTAAGATACGTCGTAGGGTCAGTATTACCTCACGTGTTCCAACATTTCTCCGGAATCCAAACTGATCTTCGCCGAGGTCGGCTTCTACCAGTTTTTCCATTCGTCTGTAAAGAATTCGCGCTAGTATTTTCCAGCTGTGACTTATTAAAGTGATAGTTGGGTAATGTTCACATCTGAATGTAAGTTAGCAGAACAGTAACTGCAATACTGTTTTCTTATGTACGGATACATTTATACAGTAGTTTAGTCTTTTTAAATACCGTTGTGTAGACTAGACATACAGTAAAGGCTGTACTTCCTAAAAATGAATCGGTATAACGTTTCTTTTAATATTGTTGTTGAAGGCAGGCTAAATGCCACGCAGGCAGCGGAACTGTACAGAGAGCGATATCCTGACAAGAACCCACCTTCCTGACGGACGTTTCCTCGTCTTATTGCGACGCTTCAGGAAACGGGTAGTTTCAACCCACGACAACGCAATCGTCGTAGCACTCGCACAGACGACGCTGGCGAAGTTATTGTTCTCGCTTCCGCTGCTATGAATCCTCATGTGAGCACACGACAGCTTGAACAAGAGACTGGCAATCCTATAATCAGTGTACATCGTATTCTCACACTTTACCGGTTCCATCCTTAACACGTACACCTACATCAAGAATTACGTGGGAATGATTTCCAGAATCGTGTACAGTTCTGTCAGTGGGCACAGCAGCAAATACTCGCCCACCCGAACTTCTCCAATGTTCTACACTCCTGGAAATTGAAATAAGAACACCGTGAATTCATTGTCCCGGGACGGGGAAACTTTATTGACACATTCCTGGGGTCAGATACATCACATGATCACACTGACAGAACCACAGGCACATAGACACAGGCAACAGAGCATGCACAATGTCGGCACTAGTACAGTGTATATCCACCTGTCGCAGCAATGCAGGCTGCTATTCTCCCATGGAGACGATCGTAGAGATGCTGGATGTAGTCCTGTGGAACGGCTTGCCATGCCATTTCCACCTGGCGCCTCAGTTGGACCAGCGTTCGTGCTGGACGTGCAGACCGCGTGAGACGACGCTTCATCCAGTCCCAAACATGCTCAATGGGGGACAGATCCGGAGATCTTGCTGGCCAGGGTAGTTGACTTACACCTTCTAGAGCACGTTGGGTGGCACGGGATACATGCGGACGCGCATTGTCCTGTTGGAACAGCAAGTTCCCTTGCAGGTCTAGGAATGGTAGAACGATGGGTTCGATGACGGTTTGGATGTACCGTGCACTATTCAGTGTCCCCTCGACGATCACCAGTGGTGTACGGCCAGTGTAGGAGATCGCTCCCCACACCATGATGCCGGGTGTTGGCCCTGTGTGCCTCGGTCGTATGCAGTCCTGATTGTGGCGCTCACCTGCACGGCGCCAAACACGCATACGACCATCATTGGCACCAAGGCAGAAGCGACTCTCATCGCTGAAGACGACACGTCTCCATTCGTCCCTCCATTCACGCCTGTCGCGACACCACTGGAGGCGGGCTGCACGATGTTGGGGCGTGAGCGGAAGACGGCCTAACGGTGTGCGGGACCGTAGCCCAGCTTCATGGAGACGGTTGCGAATGGTCCTCGCCGATACCCCAGGAGCAACAATGTCCCTAATTTGCTGGGAAGTGGCGGTGCGGTCCCCTACGGCACTGCGTAGGATCCTACGGTCTTGGCGTGCATCCGTGCGTCGCTGCGGTCCGGTCCCAGGTCGACGGGCACGTGCACCTTCCGCCGACCACTGGCGACAACATCGATGTACTGTGGAGACCTCACGCCCCACGTGTTGAGCAATTCGGCGGTACGTCCACCCGGCCTCCAGCATGCCCACTATACGCCCTCGCTCAAAGTCCGTCAACTGCACATACGGTTCACGTCCACGCTGTCGCGGCATGCTACCAGTGTTAAAGACTGCGATGGAGCTCCGTATGCCACGGCAAACTGGCTGACACTGACGGCGGCGGTGCACAAATGGTGCGCAGCTAGCGCCATTCGACGGCCAACACCGCGGTTCCTGGTGTGTCCGCTGTGCCGTGCGTGTGATCATTGCTTGTACAGCCCTCTCGCAGTGTCCGGAGCAAGTATGGTGGGTCTGACACACCGGTGTCAATGTGTTCTTTTTTCCATTTCCAGGAGTGTATTTACCGATGAATGTTCCTCCTCAAAGGACAGGTAAATACAAGGCCCATGCATTATTGGTCCAGCGACAACCCACGATTGGTTAGACAGGTGGAGCGTCAGGATCAATTGAGAGTTAACGTCTGGTGTGGGATGCTTGGTACTACAGTTATTGGCCCTCATTTGATCAATGGTAGTCTAAACGACACAGCGTATGCCAACTTCCGCTGACGAATTCTTCCTGCTCTTCTGGATGAAGTGTCGCTAAGAACCAGAATGCTTATGTGGTGTCAACACGATGGATGTCCAGCACAAAATGCCTTGCGTGCACGTCGTGTTCTGAACCGATGGTATCCTGCCAAATGGACTGTCGAGGCGGAACAGTTACTTGGCCTGCTAGGCCTCCTGACTTGAATCCTGTGGATTTTTTTTCTTTGGTGATGCATTAAAGACGTTGTCTATCGCGATATTCCAACAACTTGAGAGGAGATGCAGAAACGTATCGTGCTCGCTTGTAATTCTGTTCTGCAGGCAACACTGGAAGCAGTAAATAATTTTTCATTTAATGATTGCATCAGTGTTTCGGTGTCCAGGGTCACCACTTTGAGCACCTTTGAATGTTCTACTCCTGGGCGATGGTACAGGAGGGCCAAAGTCAATTTTGTGTTGTGTTCCTACTTCGTTTTCATTTGTTTTCTGAAAACTCCAGCAAGTGGACGAGTTTGTGATCTCGGGCTCAAAGTGAATGTTGTGTTACGTAATTAATAACGTTGTGTCTCAGTGACTGGTACACTGTGATACATTTTTGAATCGGTCTTCAAGAAGGGAAATGAATTACCGAATAAAAAATATAGGGTGCTGCTTAAAAAAGTCATACCAATGTTCATATCTTCGTAAAAAACAAAGCTACAACGAAGGCTATCATGCCTTTTGATGCTCCCTGAGGGCTAAAGAAGATTTGCTTGAAACATTTTGTAATTTTCATGTGGTCAAACAAGTGTTTAGCGTGGTCAAGATAAATGGGGCACCCTGTATATTAGTTTATTTATTTACGTTGAGCTTTAACTATTTGTTTTATCTATTTGTATTTATCTTGCTAAAGCGAATCTCATCATTTATTAGTATAGAGTCTGTTATTGTTTGAGTACTGCCTCGAGTGTGATTTATGTTCACGGTTGATTGCGAAAGACGCGATTCTACCTTGGTGTTTGCAGCCGAGACATGTGGGCCGCTATCTTGGCGGCATCCTGCGCAACGCCTGAGGTCTAAGTTATTGCCGCGGGAGCGCTTTGCCGCGTCGTCTGTCATACCTAGCAAAACTTGAGAAGTTTGTCTTGTTCCTTGGAGACGTACCTGGGTTGATTGACTGCCGCCAGGGTGTTGAGTTGAGCGGGATTAACTCATGAACGTATGTAAATTATAATCAAGCTGTTGACCCTCTTCCTGTTCATAAAAGAGTTTTCAAATTTTCTACTAACTCTTCTTCATAAAATCGGATGTGCTCTGTGTTTGGTAAATGTAGGTTCCCCATACTGAACGATTCCAATTTTATTCTTACTGTCCATAAACTCAGATGCTTTGTGTTTATTGAATACTGTTTCCTTTTGCTCATATTGGAAAATTTCAATAGTTTGTCACTTTATATGTCACTAGAAATTTGATGGTTTTCATGTTGCTATTAATCCGGAATTTAATTGATCAGTATGTTCTTCTTAAATAAATGTTAATTTGGTGGAAACGACGAACTATATGATGGGTTTCCCTTCCACGTGTTGCTGTTTGATCCTTTCCTATCCTGAATTCAAGAATTGCTTCAAGGCGAATAAAAATCTGGTTTTGATGTTGCAAGAAAGGTGGCGATAGAAGCCTCAGAAATATATGCGTGTTTATTAATTTTAATTCAACAGTGACCAAAAATGCAAGGGTAAAGTGAAAAGTCAATGATGCTATTTATGTTGTTATATGGTTTGCTATAATGAGAGCCCAGTATGTATATCAAGCGTGATCTGAATTTTATCAGGCTAATCGCAAGCAGACTAAGTCATCGAGCACGGTGGCATAGCACATGAAGTACTTCGCTCGATTTCGTCAGGATCGTCGTTCAAAAATCATCCCTTCAACTGATAGTTAGTTTTCAAGAAGTTTTACATCTAAATTTATGCTTACACCCTTCAAGAAGCTTTGCTGGGGTGGAGGATACATCGGATTCCATTGTGATTTTCTTCTGTATTAATACATTCGTAAAATGGAGTGCGAGGAAAACGACTGTGTGTGAGCACCTTTATGAGCCGGAATTTTTCAGATTTTCCTGTCATTGTCGAATGATACGTTTGGTAGGAAATAACAAGTTTCCTGGCTCATCTTCGAAAGTACGCCCTCGTAATATTAACAGTGATCCTCCCCAACAGGCACGACGAATCTTTAGAAGCGTCTACCACAACTGCTTGACGAGCAAGTCGGTGACCCTCGTACTTACTAGTCTAATCTGTCATGGATTGAGCCACTCCTTCCTGTTACTGCTGTACGTCAACCTTCCCACAATCCATGTAGGTCGCAGCATTGCGACGGCTTTCATGCCTGAACAATACAAAGAGACATGCCACAGATGCAGCCTCATTGAAAGGTATCGGCAGATAGACCACAAGAACATGTGGTTCGCGAAGAGGTGAAGCAGCCTTTTCAGTAATTGTAGTGACAACAATTGGGGCTATTTACTGCTCTGGTTTCGAAGTATTAACCAACATGCTGTTCTAGTCACTAGTGTATAGCATAATTATTATGGTTTCTTCTTGCACAAGGTTAAACATCTCCACACTGCGATACCCAGGTGGATGTAATCATTAGGAAAATTAAAACTGGCGACTTGGGCCGGAATATCAGATCCCTTAATTGATTAGGTAGGTTAGTGAATTTTAAAAAAGGAAATTAATAGGCTAAACTTTGATACACTCCTGGAAATTGAAATAAGAACACCGTGAATTCATTGTCCCAGGAAGGGGAAACTTTATTGACACATTCCTGGGGTCAGATACATCACATGATCACACTGACAGAACCACAGGCACATAGACGCAGGCAACAGAGCATGCACAATGTCGGCACTAGTACAGTGTATATCCACCTTTCGCAGCAATGCAGGCTGCTATTCTCCCATGGAGACGATCGTAGAGATGCTGGATGTAGTCCTGTGGAACGGCTTGCCATGCCATTTCCACCTGGCGCCTCAGTTGGACCAGCGGTCGTGCTGGACGTGCAGACCGCGTGAGACGACGCTTCATCCAGTCCCAAACATGCTCAATGGGGGATAGATCCGGAGATCTTGCTGGCCAGGGTAGTTGACTTACACCTTCTAGAGCACGTTGGGTGGCACGGGATACATGCGGACGTGCGTTGTCAAGTTGGAACAGCTAGTTCCCTTGCCGGTCTAGGAATGGTAGAACGATGGGTTCGATGACGGTTTGGATGTACCGTGCGCTATTCAGTGTCCCCTCGACGATCACCAGTGGTGTACGGCCAGTGTAGGAGATCGCTCCCCACACCATGATGCCGGGTGTTGGCCCTGTGTGCCTCGGTCGTATGCAGTCCTGATTGTGGCGCTCACCTGCACGGCGCCAAACACGCATACGACCATCATTGGCACCAAGGCAGAAGCGACTCTCATCGCTGAAGACGACACGTCTCCATTCGTCCCTCCATTCACGCCTGTCGCGACACCACTGGAGGCGGGCTGCACGATGTTGGGGCGTGAGCGGAAGACGGCCTAACGGTGTGCGGGACCGTAGCCCAGCTTCATGGAGATGGTTGCGAATGGTCCTCGCCGATACCCCAGGAGCAACAGCGTCCCTAATTTGCTGGGAAGTGGCGGTGCGGTCCCCTACGGCATTGCGTAGGATCCTACGGTCTTGGCGTGCATCCGTGCGTCGCTGCGGTCCGGTCCCAGGTCGACGGGCACGTGCACCTTCCGCCGACCACTGGCGACAACATCGATGTACTGTGGAGACCTCACGCCCCACGTGTTGAGCAATTCGGCGGTATGTCCACCCGGCCTCCCGCATGCCTACTATACGCCCTCGCTCAAAGTCCGTCAACTGCACATACGGTTCACGTCCACGCTGTCGCGGCATGCTACCAGTGTTAAAGACTGCGATGGAGCTCCGTATGCCACGGCAAACTGGCTGACACTGACGGCGGCGGTGCACAAATGCTGCGCAGCTAGCGCCATTCGACGGCCAACACCGCGGTTCCTGGTGTGTCCGCTGTGCCGTGCGTGTGATCATTGCTTGTACAGCCCTCTCGCAGTGTCCGGAGCAAGTATGGTGGGTCTGACACACCGGTGTCAATGTGTTCTTTTTTCCATTTCCAGGAGTGTATATTGCAAAAGTACAGCGGCCGGTAAAACAGGACTCCTGATCTGAGGAGCTCGGGGTACTATTCCCAAAATTGAATAGCAATGATGACGGATTAGAAGCAAATGGCAATAACGGAATCGGAGCACAGATAACTTGCTGCGTACAACATAGTGTCCGGATTGTCGCAACCAATGGTGATAGAAAGCGAACATTCACCTCCTCAGTAGAAGCTTATGTGACTGCCAGATGCGCAATGAATGAAGGGACTGAAATAACGTAGATGTCATAAAAGACACTACACATGTATTTAAGATAGTTAAATATTTGACTTTGATGGAATTCGACAATACGACAAGGTAGGAAACAAAAACAGGTAGGAAAACATGGACTAGCAGAATGTTACGTATGGAACAATCAAATCATTGCTAATACTTACTTTCAGAATTATGAATAAAGATGATATACCTGGATGAGACCTGGAGATCCCAGAAGGTTTCAGGTAGATTATCGGATAAATATTTTGTATTTCTGATGATTCACAGCCTCCAGATGTTTAATAAACATAAACATGGTAAGCAGTAGGCTGCAATGCGATTTTATTTAATTGCATGGTTAGCTAATTAGCTAATTAAAAAGACCTTTGGTGAAAAGAGAACCACTAGCATGAATATCAAGAGCTCAGACGGAAACACAGTTCTAAACAAAGAAAGGAAAGCAGAAAGGTGTAAGGAGTATATAGAGGCTCTATACTAGGGCGATGTTCTTGAGGACAATATTATAGAATTGGAGGAGAATGTGGATGAAGATGAAATAGGAGATATGATACTGCGTGAAGAGTTCCACAGAGCACTGAAAAACCTAAGTCGAAACAAGGCCCCAGGAGTAGACAACATTCCATTAGAACTACTGACAGGCTTGGGAGAGTCAGTCCTGACAAAACTCTACCATCTGGTGAACAAGATGTATGAGACAGGCGAAATACCCTCAGACTTCAAGAAGAATATAATAATTCCAATCCCAAAGAAAGCAGGTGTTGACAGATCTGAAAATTACCAAACTATCAGTTTAATAAGCCACGGCTGCAAAATACTAACGCAAATTCTTTGCAGACGAATGAAAAAACTGGTAGAAGCCGACCTCGGGGAAGATCAGTTTGGATTCCGAAGATATGTTGGAACACGTGAGGCAATACTGACCTTACGACTTATCTTAGAAGAATGATTAAGGAAAGGCAAACCTACGTTTCTAGCATTTGTAGACTTAGAGAAAGCTTTTGACAATGTTGGCTGGAATACTCTCTTTAAAATTCTAAAGGTGGCAGGGGTAAAAAGGGAGCGAAAGGCTATTTACAATTTGTACAGAAACCAGACTGCAATTATAATAGTTGAGGGGCACGAAAGGGAAGCAGTGGTTGCGAAGGGAGTGAGACAGGGTTGTAGACTATCCTTGATGTTATTCAATCTGTATATTGAGCAAGCAACAAAGGAAACAAAAGAAAAATTAGGATTAGTTATTAAAATCCAGGGAGAAGAAATAAAAACTTTGATGACACTGTGATTCTGTCAGAGACAGCAAAGGTCTTGGAAGAGCAAATTAACGGAATGGACAGTGTCATGAAAGGAGGATATATGATGAACATGAACAAAAGCTAAACAAGGATACTGGAATGTAGTCGAATTAAGTCGGGTGATGCTGGGGGAATTAGATTAGGAAATGGGACACTTATAGTAGTAAAGGAGTTTTGCTATTTGGGGAGGAAAATAACTGATGATGGTCGAAGTAGAGAGGATACAAAATGTAGACTGGCAATGGCAAGGAAAGCGGTTCCGAAGAAGATAAATTTGTTAACATCGAGTATAGATTTAGGTGTCAGGAAGTCGTTTCTGAAGGTATTTGTATGGAGTGTAGCCATGTATGGAAGTGAAACGTGGACGATAAGTAGTTTAGACTAGAAGAGAATAGAAGCTTTCGAAATGTGGTGCTACAGAAAAATGCTGAAGATTAGATGGGTAGATCACATAACTAATGAGGAGGAATTGAACAGAATTAGGGAGAAGAGAAATTTGTGGCACAACTTGACTAGGAGAAGGGATCGGTTGTTAGGGCATCACCAATTTGGAGGGCAGCTTAGAGGGTAAAAATCGTAAAGGGAGACCAAGAGATAAATACACTAAACATATTCAGAAAGATGTAGGATGCAGTAGGTACTGGGAGATGAAGAAGCTTGCACAGGATAGAGTAGCATGGAGAGCTGCATCAAACCAGTCTCCGGACTGAAGACCACAGCAACAATAGCTAATTTCGATTACCTGTCATTGTCAAGCAACTGCAAAACCAACATTGTATGAATACACCGCCACTTATAAATAACACTTTACACACCTCACATTGAGATACAACATTACACGTTGTAATGTTTTATCTTAATGTAAAGTTTTATTTATACATACATGTCGATGTGTGCAAAAATGTTATTAACAAAAATAAAAACTTGTAATTTATGGGCTTACAGTACGAATTAGTAATTAAATATCTCAGTAAGATAATAGAAGCCACATCAAAATGGACATTGACGTTCTTGATGTGATACTGACTCAAAAGTTACTAGACAGTTCAGGAATACCAAATGTCATTACTACGTCTATGCATGTGTGTCAAGGATATGGTCCATTACTAACTTAAGAACGTAAATTGTCGTTGGCTTCAATGAAACATTTAGTATTCATTTTTAAAAAAGGCTAAAATTTCCCAGTCCATGGCGATAGCGAATATTTTGTGTGCAACGTCCAGGTAGAATTGACTCATTTACTAAGTATTAAATTTTACGTTGCTGAATGAAATTGATTGCTGATTTTTAGTTATCATAACACGAATATAGGCCTCGTCTGGTTGAGAAACAAAGGCGGTAAATCCAAATATTAGCAACAATATGACCGTATCTGAAGAGCACCTAACGAACAGTGCATCTCACTTAATAACAGGCACAGGAAGCTCTTTAAAACACTAATCCGAAAACATTAACATTTTTTGTGAGAGTAAACGAAAAGCATAGCACGATGGGAGATGCTGATGGTACGATTGTAGCAATAGACAAGAAAATCATCTTCATCGACATCAGCTGCATGCGACATCATTTGGGCAAGACTTAGTATCCGAGATTGGCAAAAACGTACCATGGACCCGTCTGCCTAATACAAGACTCTTCATCTGCGGTAACCAATAACTTCAGGAAAACTAATTTTCTTATTATGTAAGTTCTAGTATTATACTTTATCATCGAGCAACAAATTGAGCCAATTACAGTCTTGTCAGTGGCGCTCGCTACAAAATATCCTGCGAATCATTGCTGAATACAACTCTGGAAACTACCTAGAACAGGTAGTTAGAAACCGCACTCACCATAGGAATATACTGGATTCAATGCAGTGAACTGATCTTGCACCTTTGAGGAAGTCCACATTGAAATTGGTATCAGTGACTATGAGGCAGTTGTAGTAACAGTGATCAGCAAAGCACAAAGCTCATATAAACGGACACAAATTGCTATATGTTCAATAAACTAGATAAAGAGTAAGTAGCGTTATACCCCCACGACGAGCTTGAAATTTTAGCTCAGAACAGAAGCATGTAGAGATAGGTCTACATGGTTGTGGTTTAAAAGAATAGTTGAGCATGCAGTCGTTAGATACGTACCTACCAGAAGAGATCAAGACATGATGGAAATTTCATGGTATACGGTCACTATACAGAAACATCTAAAGGAACTGATATTATCAATAATAAATAAGAAACACAGCATAGGGCTTTAGACAGACATTGAAAGAAAGGCGTTTGGCTGTCAAGATCACAGGAATCCTTCAACCAGTACCTTAGAACAATATCATCAAAAAATCGCTCGGAAAAAAAGATAAAAATTCTGGTCGCATGTAAAGACTGTTATTGGCACGAAAGTTACTGATAGGCACAGATGAACGAGGCAGGGGCAGATAGTGAGTTTAGCAGACTAACAGAAATGCTTATCTCCCTTTCCAATTAGCCCTGGGCAATGTTGTTCCAGTTCAATTCTCGTACAACTATGAAGATGAGTCAGCGGCGTTGAGACACAGCTGATATCTTTGAAGTCAGGCAGAGCTCCAGCGCTTGACACAATCCCTATCAGATACGATACCGATGATATGGCTGAGTTAACACTTCTTTTAACCGTAATACACCAATGAATCCTCGAATAGAGAACTGTGCCAAGTATAACGACCAAGCAAACACAAAACCATTGTCCAGTATCCGTCAAAGCCTCTCATTATGAAACAGTCTTAGAAAATACTCTGAGCAGAAATTTGCTAGGGTATCAAGAACAGACTGACCTTCTTCATGAAGGGCAACATTATCCAGTAAACGGCGATCACGTGAAACGCAAATCGTCCTGATACGTCGCACTGAAAGCCATGGAACCATGCATTCAACTTGATGAAGTCTTTGTTGGCTTCCGAAAGGCATTTGACTCGTTCCGACACGTACCTATCACTCCGGTAGTGATCGCGAAAACACAGTTAAACTAATCTCACCGGCCAGAGACACGTTTACTCAATCATTCTTGCGCTCCGTACGTAAATGGGACGTCAAAAATCCCCAATACTTGATACAATGGAAAGTACACTTTTCCTTAAGCTTGACAATGGTTTATGGAGTATAGATGTAGATGGATATACAAAGCTGGCGCGCATTGTTCAAAAGATTCACTCCAGTGGCGATGTGCTGCTTTCTGTTGGGATTTTTTAGTTATATGCTTTTCTCATTTAATAAGCTCATAGTAGGGATGCATTTACAAACAAGGACACAAATGGTTGGATTCAACCTCTCCTACACAATTTCAAAATGCTTTACTCCTTAAGGACGCGGAAGGGGTAGCATCAGTCTAATTGACAAACCTTCCGAAGAAAGAGTTGAATTCGAAATGCCCTTTCTAGGAAGTCTGTTTCGCAACCTTCGGGATGTGAGAAGAAGTTGAGAAGAAGGGAGGAGGTAGGTGATCGTTGAGTCTTATATTATTCTGTATTAGCCAAGCACAGAGCAAATGGCACTGCAGTACACAGTGTATACAACAAAGCCACTCACATTGATTTGTATCTCCACGTTGCCAGCTGCTATCATCCTTCATTGCGTGAGGTTGTTCTACGTACACTGATACACGGGGCTCGTACAATATCGGACGAAGTAAGCCTAGCAAGGGAGCTTTACAACATTAAGCATGTTTTCAACACAAATACAAATGACGAGAGTCAAATCCGACGTAACTTCAGACAGAAAGTACAAGCTCAGCAGACAGGAAACGGAGAGGAGGAAAAGATAATGTCGTACCTGGTGTTTGAGGGCAAAGTATCGAACAAAATCCGGAGAAGTGGAAGTGGTCCAATGCACATAGGTTTTCTGTATTGAACGGCGTGAGGCAACTATAAATGATCTTTCATGACATATGTCGCCCTGCATTAGTGTGAACGGATATAGAGATATAGTGATCTACGATGGGCAACCCAGAACGTCCGTTGAATTCTGTGGAACGGGTCACGTGCGCGGCTAATGTGTACAGAAGCGGGTGTCCCATCATCCGGCCGGGAAAGCAGTAAGAGCCGACTACGACCACTAAACCGACAGCTTACGCGGCGGCTGCTACGGGACAGAAGCCACGTACCCCAATTTCGACCATGATCCCGAATGACAATGATAGAGGAAGAGTATCTCCGAATGAGACTATAGATGCCAAATGTATCCCTGTCTTCACCGCAACCTACAGATCCTGTGGCGGAAGCTGCGATAGGTACTGTATCAGAAAGCGCTACTGTAGCGGCTGACACTGGACAGGATGCACCCACCCCGATTTCGACGACTCTCAGGAATGACATTGTTCGTGCAAGTGACATTCCAATGGCGACCACTCAAATTGTTGAGGCGACTTTCACAAAAACACAAACCTCAGAACCGATGACGAAACCCGCAATCACCAACATTCCAAGTTACTCGAAGGTTTCTAAAGCAGAATCTGCTCATGATAATATTTCTGATCAGTGCCAGGAAACATCCTGAGAACCGTTACTGAATTCCTCTCTGGGAAGTACCTAGAAAAAATAGTTCGAAACCCCATTCGGGATCAGACTGAACAGGATTTAATGGCAAGGAATTAATATCGCATCTTTGATGATGTCCACATTTAAATTGGTACAATTGACTATGCAGCAGTTGTAGTTAAAATGGTCACCAATGCACGAAGCTCAACTTGAAGAAACAGATGTTGTTATACGTTTAGCAAACTAGATAAAGAGTCAGTAGCGTTGTATAAAAATGAGGAACTTGAAATTTCAGCTCAGAACAGAAGCATGTAGAGGTAGGCCTACTATGGCACTATTTTAAAGGAATAACTGAACATGCACTCGTTAGATATGTACCTACTAGAGGACTTCGTTACAGGATGGACATTGCACGTTATACGTTCACTACACAAAAACATCTAAAGAAACGGATACTACTCAATAACAAATGTATACCACAGTATAGGGCTACAGACAGGCGACGAATAGAACGAGTTTGGCTGTCTAGAGCACAGGAGACCTTCAATGAGTACCTTAGAAGAAAACTATCGAAAAATCAATCAGAAGACCCGATAAAATTCCGGTCGTATGTAAAGGCTGTTAGTGGCAAGAAAGTTACTGATAGTCTCTGAGGGACAAGGCAGCGACTAATACCAAGTTTAGCAGACTAAAGGCAGGAATGCTTAACTCCTTTTCAAAACAGCTCTGTCCATGTTGATCCAGTTTCATTCTTGTACGACTGCAAAGATGAGTAAATGGCGTTGAGAGACCGTTGAGATGGTTAAAGTCAAACAAAGCTCCAGCTCTTGACGGAAAAGGTATCTGATTCTATTCCGATGATCCGGCTGAATTAACTTAACACTTCTATTTACCATAATATACCGAGGATCTCTCAAAAAAAAAAAAAAAAAAAAAAAAAAAGAATCGGTGTCACATGATAGGATGAAAGCACAGTTTAGAGTCCTCCACAAGAATTGTTGCACAAGTGAACCACAAACCCACTGTCCAATATAATTCAACGACTTCCATTGTTATGCAGTCATAGCAGATATTCTGAGGTGTAATTTTAAAGGGTATCTCGAACTGATTGTCCTTCTTCATGCTATCCAGCACTGAGTAGGTAAACAGCGATCACGTGAAACCTAAATCTCGTCCTTATACGAAGCACTGAATGTCATGCAAGCATGCATTCGACCCGATGAAGTATTTCCTAACTTCCGAAAGGCACTTGAATCGGTACAACACATACGTCTCGCTCCCGTAGGGATCGCGAAGACACAGTTAATTTAACCTCATCGCCCACAGAGGCGATCAATGAATCATCTTGCGTCCCATACGCAAATAGAACAGGGAAAAACCCCAAAACCTGAAAGTTTGGAAGACCCTCTTCCATGCAGTTTACAGTGCTTTGTAGAGTTTAGATACATACGTCGATGGAGATCATTGTTCAAAAATTTCACTCCAGTGTCGATCTGTCTCTTACTGCCGGTATTTGTTACTTACATTCCTTTGTCATTCAATAATCTCGCAGCAAGTATATATTTGTAGATGACACACCTATCTGCAAAGGAACAAGTAGAATTCACTTATGAAATAAGGACATACATGGTTGCATTCAATCGTTATTCCACAAATCCAAAATCACTTACTACTTTAGGTCGCGATTCAGTGGAGTACACGCGACTGTAGCGAGACAGTCTGGACGCCTGGCATTCCCTCCCTTCAGATCGCGTCCGAGTGTTTCCCTCACAGACTATGGGGGTTGGGTTGTTTAAGGGAAGAGACCAAACAGGTAGATCACCGGTCTCATCGGATTTGGGTAGGACGGGAAAGGAAGTCGGGCGTGTCCTTTCAATGCAACCATCCCAACATTGGCTTGGAGCGATTTTGGAAAATCACGGGAAACCTAAATCAGGAAGGCCGAACGCGGGATTGAACAGTCGTCCTCCCGAATGCGAGTCCAGTGTTCTAACCACTGCGCCACCTCCCGTGGTCCCTGACTGCCTCTTGACCATCATCGCCTTCTTCTTTTCATTATACACAGACTCCGATTGTCAACGAATATAACAGATCGCGTCTTCATGACGTCACTGTCAACAATGAGTTCCGGCACCAAACCAACAAAACCGTTGCGTAGCATCAGTCTCATTGACAAACCTTCCGCAGAAAGAGGCGATTTCGAAGTGCGCTTTCTAGGAAGTCTGTTTCGCATCCTTCGGGCTGTGAGAAGAAGTTGAGAAGAAGTGAGGAGGTAAGTGAACACAGATTTTAATTATTCTGCAGTTGCAGACAAGGAATCAGGGTCTGGTGGACAAATATTTTACCTTTTGTCTTCGTATCAGTAGGTCAGATTATTCCTCAATTCCCATCTTGTACCCTATACTCTACTCTTTTGATTAACTTCTGTATTTCCTGAGCCGCTGCATTGCGTTGCTCATAGTCCAGAAAATTAATCTGGAACGAGTAGCACAACTCACTGACCATGTGGAAAACGACTTGTTCTCACAACGTCAGCATGTTTCGTAATTAGTTTGCTGATACAAAGGAAATAACGTCACTCAAGAATTTGAGTTAACCGGAAAGGTGTTCACCACTATTACTATACATATCAGTTCTCCAACATTCTTTAAAATGTTTGCTGATTAATTTGATTTGGCACGGTAGTAAGCCTTTACAACAAATAATTAAATGTAAAACGCCTACTGTATATCATGTAGTGTATTATTAACATATTCAGTATCTCCAGAGTCTCAATAATTGTTGGCTTGATGGAAGTATTTGTTTTCCTTTAACGAACCCTCAGGATTTTGCTCAGTTTACTTGGTGTTTCAATATAAAATACAGCATCCTTTAATATTAAGTTTTTTATGATTGCGATAAAAGCTGGTGTGTGTCACATACGGTGCCATGTACGGTATGTGACTGAATTGTTTATTTAGAGCAAACCTTCTTGTTAATAAACCAGATTTCATTTGACTATTTTCGTCTCAGGAAACAATCTAACTACTAAAGATTGCTTGTTTCACGTTTCCAGATGTTTTCGCGAGTGAAGTCGCTGTTCGGCTCGCCAACTGCCAGCCAGGGGTGTCCCAGGCTGGTAGACGAGCCACCAACACCTGTGACTCTACGCCGCCTTCAGCCGCCTCGACCAAAGCCGAATGAGAGGGAGTTCGAGTCCACCACCACTGACTCCGAAGAGGCAGCTGCTAATAATCCACAGCTTCAGGCAATTCACGTAAGCAGCAGAGCCTCCCTTGTACAACATTCAACAACAATAACTGTCAGAGTGTTCCAAGAAAAAAGATGGAGATGGTTGGTTGTTTTTGGGGAAGGAGACCAGACAGCGTGGTCATCGGTCTCATCGGATTAGGGAAGGATGGGGAAGGAAATCGGCCGTGCCCTTTCAGAGGAACCATCCCGGCATTTGCCTGGAGTGATTTAGGGAAATCACGGAAAACCTAAATCAGGATGGCCGGACGCGGGATTGAACCGTCGTCCTCCCGAATGCGAGTCCAGTGTCTAACCAAGATGGAGATGAATTCCAATAATGTTCTGCAGACACGTTTACTGACATAACTTTTTCTTTCCACAGTTTGGTCCGAGACCGAGAATTGTGCATTTTGACTTGTCTGACGTTGAAGATGAAGAGGAGGAAGTCTCTGGCTCTTACTACCATCCTGAAGTTCCAGTTCCACGCAGTCGGCTGCAGATCTTTGCCAACAGACCGCGCAGACGGAAGATTATACCAGAGCCACCGTCGCAGGAAGTGCAAACTGCGATGGCACATCTAAGAGCTGACATCCAAGCAATGGTATGTTAAGCATTTAGCTGTTAAAAACACTGTATTACGTTTGAAACACTAACGTAGATTTCTTATTGACGCTTGAAATAAATGTAAATGTAAGATTCATTTTAAACTACACATACATCCAAACTGTGTGGACTACTTTCAATTGATGTCGAGGTTTGACAACGCATCTTGAAGCCAAATGCGATATATTGTTTGAGAATTTGCGGAAACTAAAAAAATCGTCATGAGATTGGTCTAAGCATTGCCACATTTTGCAAAACTTATGTTAATTGATTTGGAAGGAGTGTTTATGGAGTGCTGATATTAGCAGTACGAACATTCAGTTAACTGGTTTTACAAATTATACCTTTTCAATACTTGCAAAAGTCATAGTCATGTCACCGCTACAGATTTTTTGTTGCCTGTAATACCTGAAATGCTAGATATAGTGTCTCTCAAGGAAGCAGCTTAATAAAAATAATTCTTTTTGTCATTTTCAGGAGAACCCGGCACCTACAACATGGACTGGGCTTCTAGTGGAGACTCAAGTCGACTTGTATCGATACAAGAGAGATTACCGCCGGAACCATGGGTTGGCAGAGAGACCAGAGATCGTCATCCGAATGAAGTGAATATTCGCACCTGTTCGAGAGGCAATGAAAAGTGTTCCGCATCTGAAGAAGAGTATGGACAAGAGACAGCTGCCGACGGGCATAGATTCAATTCTGCGTGATTACTTTCCTCATTGTGAGAACCCTAACCCTAATTATCCACCGATTATTCCATTCACACCACAGCTACTTGAAACCGCGCTGTGATGTGATTGTTGGAAGCCAGTCTGGTTTGGCTTGAAATAAAACACCTTAAATCCTGTTTAATTGAGTTTTTATTGCACAGTTAATTTTTAAAAACTTTCTACTCACAATGTACCAGTGTGAAATCGAAAACGTTCAGTACTGTGAAGACTGAAGTAACATGCTTGGATGGAAGTAAATCAAATTTAACTGGCAGTAAACATTAGCTCAATTAGAGAACATGGCGCTGAAGATATCACTAAGGTTGTGAATGGGGCAGATCTGTTTACTGTGTTCAAATTTCATTTCGGTTACAGCTTTAAGAGTGGCTGCTGACTCTTTGGTAGAGACAACCCAAACAGTTCAGATACAGTCAGCCAAGGAAGGAACAGTACGGGTGAGGGTAAATAATTGTAGAGATGAAGGAAATACTGAGAGTTTACGTCTCACAGGCAGTTTTCATGATACGAAATGAATGAATTAACGCAGAACGACCTGGGTATTCGACATCTCAATACGAAAATCTCTTAACTGACACCTTGGGCTCACATTATAACTTGCGAGTTGAGGTGTGTGGCGAATGATCTTCATAAAGAATACATACTGATCAGTTAGGTACAGGATATTTTTTAGATGATAACCTCGACAGTGCAATTGAGGGTGATACCAGGAATATCGCTGAGAATTCTTCTTTCACTAAGGTGAAGATTGTGCCATTCCTTGAGTAGTACAACAGGCCTTGGATCCTCGGGGTACGTTCAACCAGCCGCGCGTGTCACGTATGTCCGTGACTGATGCATCGTACGTCGCATAGTCGCACATCATGCGACATGGCCTTCATCTGGATGATTTCTCCAAGAGATTATTCGCATTACTAATTTCTAGATGCAGTCTGCGAGGCAGTACTCTGCCAGATAATCCCGATATTCTCCAAAAATTTTAGTAAATGGCAAATATTTCTGCGCAACAGAGCTACCATCTGACTATACACGCATCTGCAGCAGTTAAGTGTAAAGGTAAAATAAGTTGACTGGATACCACAAATAATAAAAAATTCCGGCTATTTTATGCTACATACAATGAGTCTATTTAAGACGAACAACTCGTATCATGAAAGGAAACTGTAAAATCAAAAGATATATCTTCTGGTGTGCTTGCCTTAGGAAACAACTCTTCAGAGTTACAGAAATCGAAGAGATCTATGTCGATACAAGTTAATATCAAATTCACTACACATCACAAGAGGAATAAGGTGCCAAGCCAGACGTAAAGGAGTACCATATTAAACGGCTTTTCGACTGCTGTACTTCAGTGACAGAGTTGTGAACACAGAACGAGGTAATAACTGCGAAGTTGGCAAAGTATGTGAGGATTTCGGTGTTTATTTGACATGGGACATTAAAGATTGAGGGCACCTGCAGGCAATGACGACCATTTTCAGTATGTTCCCAACTGAAACACTCCTAGGAATACCAGAAGAACACAGTCGCTGGTAACTAGTTAATAAATACCCCTGATTTTCGTCGAAAAAACTCGAGTACTACGATAATTGGTTGATCTGCCCATGAATGGCAAATGACAGCAAAAAAGATTTCACTTCAGTCACATTTGTTTAAGAAAGACAACTTCCAATACAGTTTTGGTTTACTAGAGCTCAGAGATAAGAGATAACCATACAGGAATTCAAGAGCGTCTTGTGCTACACATTGCAACAAATAAAACACGCTGCTAGCTAGCACAACCACTCTGGAACAGCACTACAAATAGTCGTTCGCAACGTTCCGCAACATATTCGGGACAGTAAAAATCACACGCTGCACACAAGAAATACAAAATTTGAGAAAGGAAGCAAAGGCCATTACGAGAATTATTAGGCAGCGAATGAATAAATTTGTTAATGCAGTTGACATTCAGGTCTAAAAAGACAGCAAGACTGAGTAAGGTTATTTTAAATTCAAATTATTTGCCATTATTCCTAACAGTCCCTAGAAACCGTAGAAGAGAAAACCATTTACGGAAGCAGATCCATTACTTTACCTACACACAAAATACAGTCTACACTAACAAATAAAAATCTTTTGTTACTCAGCCAGTAAGTCTTCTGACTGTAATCGTATTTCAAATAAAGGACCAAAATTATGTACTCACTTCAACATGTCACCCTCTGTCTAAGACGACATTACAGTCTGATTCTTCCTTGTTTACTTTGTGTACTGAGTGTTTAAGATGCCTCCGATAACCGTGAGTCCCGCCGACTGTGAAGTACGGGCTGTTATAAGATTTCTTAGTGCTAAAGGCCTAAAAGCCACCGATATTCATCGTGAGATCTGTGCAGTTTACGGAGAAATCATTATGAGTGTTGGAATGGTAAGAAAGTGGGTGAGAGCATTTAAAGATGGTCCCACAAATGTGCATAATGAACAACGGAATGGGCGTCCTTCGATCGTTAATGAAAGTTTGGTGTGGGAAGTGGACAATAAGGTCAGAGAAATCGAAATCAGACGCTTTACGATTTAGTCCTTGCGGGATGACTTTCCCAATGTTTCTCGTAGTGCTTTGTATGGCATTGTGACCGAGCACTTGAGTTACCGAAAATTGTGAGCATGTTGGGTACTGAAAATATTGACGGATGTGCACAAAACCAAACGTTTAGACAGTGCATTGACTTTCCTTGAGCAGTACCACAACGACGGAGATGATTTCTTAAGTCAAATTGTTACGGGTGATGAAACATGGGTGGCCTACGTCACACCAGAATCAAAGCAACAGTCCGTGGAATGGCGGCATTGAAATTCACCCAGAAAAGAGAAGTTTAAGCAAACAACTTCTGCTCGGAAAATGATGTGCAGAGTTTTTTGGGCCAGAAAAGGAGTATTGCTTGTGGAATTTCTGCCTCGTAATGAGACAATCTATGCAGCAGCTTACTATATGACATTGCACAATCTGCGCCGTTCAATTCAGAACAAAAGACGTGGCAAGTTGAGCAAGAGCATCATTTTGCTGCAAGACAATGCCCCTCCGCATGTGGCGAATCAGACCAATGATCTCATCACAACTTTTCGATGGGAAACTCCAGATCATCCTCCGTACAGCCCCAATCTTGCGCCCAGTGACTACCATCTGTTACTGCTCTTGAAGAAACACCTGGGCGGTCAGCGTCTTCAAGACGATGACGAAGTCAGAATGGTTTAAATGGCTCTGAGCATTATGGGACTTAACTTCTGAGGTCATCAGTCCCCTAGAACTTAGAACTACTTAAACTTAACTAATCTAAGGACATCACACACATCTATGCCCGAGACAGGATTCGAACCTGTGACTGTAGCGATCGCGCGGTTCCTGACTGTACAGCCTAGAACCGCTCGGCCACGCCCGCCGGCTGACTACGTCAAAACAGTGATGATGTAGTGGTTAACAAGTCAGGCGGCAGACTTCTATGAGAAGGGTATTCAAAAACTGGAACAACGTTACGACAAGTGCCTCAATATTGACGGAAGTTGTGTAGAAAAGTCGATTAAGGTACAGGCTTTCAAGCAAAAATAAAATTATTGAGATATCTTAGCATGTCTTTTTTTTTATTTCTAAAAGGTACGTACTTAATAAACACTGGGTGACACTCATTTGACGAAGTGGATAAAACCAAGTGATTTCTTTTCAGAAACCTTTAGACCCATTCTTAAAGTAATCTGTTAACAACAGTTGAGATGGGCTTCTCAACAATAGAAGCGATTTTTCTTATCAAAAATACTGTCTTAGTACTGTCAAACTAACAGAAAGATACTATTTTAACACTTTCTGTAATCTTGCTAAAGCCTTTGATAGTGTAGATCAAGGCATGCTACTAGTATTATTATGATCGTGTAATTCTACTGGTATAGACACCGTCACATATTAATTACATTAAAATAATTTCAGAATATCAAATGATATGACAGCTATAAAGCGAAATTCAGAGTCGAGAAATATTAAATTTGGTACCACTCAATCTATATTGCTTAACTTTTCCTGATCTTGACCAAAAATCAATTTTCGTGGGAAATGAATGATTTTTCAAAAAAAATGTGACACATTCTGATGACACAAATTTACCAAGCATTGCCCAAAGAGCAGGCTTACAATTAGTGGACAGCGAGAGATTAACCCTTCATCTTTCAAAGACATAGATTTCGTGAATCCATTACTGCTAATAGATACAAAAAGTACTGATCAATGGACACATACTATATGAAACTTCAAGTGTAAAGTTAAGAGTTGTTGTAATCAGGCTACGGGTACAGAAACTACTAGGTCTAATTGGAAAGTTTTAAGAATGGATCCGCTACTAATTAGTGCTTTGGGGGGTAGGTACATAGAGGGTAGGGAGTGAGTCATTGCCTTGTCCTTGAATGCCCTCTGAAAGGAAAATGCGTTTCCTTTATTCAGTACTTCGTGGCAGCTGGTTGAGTGCTGGTCTGTTATGGCTAGTTGCCGGATGCTGTCTGCGTGAAAATGTATGTAAAAATGGAGCAACGAGTTTGCGTGAAATTTTGTTGTAAAACTGGGAAATCAATTTTTGAGACTTACAAACTATTAAAAAACAGCTTTTGGATATAATTGTGTGAGCCAGTCAAATGTTTTTGTCTATTTCAACAGATTTAAAAATGGCTGCGAAAGATCTGAATATGAACCACGGACCAGACATCCTTCTATCTGAAAAACAAATGAAAATGTTCTGGAAGTTCTAGACTTAATGCGCTCTGACCGTAGACTTAAATTAGAGAGATGACTGATGAACTTAATTTAAGCTTCTATGCAGTTCAGTCAATTTTACCTGAAGATCTGAACATGCATGGAGTGTCTGCAAGATTCATTCCAAAAGTGTTGTCAAGTGACCAGAGACAATACTGGCTTGAAGTGTGCCAAGAACTGATTAATCGGGCTAAAAATGACCTAGATTTGTTAAGTAGGTTAATTACAGTGGACGAATGCACGGTATTGTGCATCATGAATTTACCCTGGAGGATAGATAATTAACCAGGAATACTACAAATGTGTCTTTGAGCGTTTATTCGAAGGTGTGGAAGAAGAAAAAGTCTGGATTTTTGAAAGACGGGAATTGGATGCTACACCATGACAATGCTCCGGCTCATTGTGCCTTCTCCACTCTTGAATTTCTGACCAAATCCAAATTTCCTGTGCTTCCACAACCGCCATATTCCCCTGATTTGGCCCCTGCAGACTTCTGTCTGTTTCCTAAACTGAAATTTTCACTGAAAGGGAAGCAGTTTGACTCTGTTGAAGACATCCAGGCAAATACGGAGAGCGTCCTTAATATACTTCAGTAAAAAAATTTCAGGAAACTTTCCAAAAGTGAAATCACCGTTGGAGTAGGTGTGTTCGGTAAAAAGGGAATTATTTTGAAATAGATTCATCACAGTAGCATGTAAGTACCACCACTGTACAATTACAAGCCCATTCTTAAATCTTTCCTGTCACACCTCGTATATTCTCGTTTGGTAATTGACATATAGTAGCGCGGGTTCTTTAGAGAATGCAGAGACAGATGCTAAAATCGATGGTTCATGAGCCTTTGAAATTTTAATGTACATATAAAGTTAGAACAAATCGTGCGAATACTGGCAACTGTTTCAGTTTAACAAGTGCGCGCCGTGGGACACGACAAAATGCGAGACAGTCATTTAACTAGTGGCATTCTCAACGACAGCAAATACGTTTCTACCGTAAGTGTTGCACCCTAAATCGAAATAAAATATTTGTAGCATAGGATGTGAAAGACGAGAGAAAATCCTATGTGGAAAATTGTCAAAATGAGATGTAAGATGTCTCTAAAAATTTGCCGAAAAGCATGTTATGAACAGTTACTTGAAACAACAAAAATTAATTATTGAGCACCACTATTATTAGTCTACATCAACCAAGTGTGATGTATATTACTACTGACACAGCATAGTACAAATAGTGATCATACAAAAAGGAAACCTCCCGTTTACACTTCAGTGACAAGTGTCGTACGATACCTACTAATATTGTGTCGGACGTCCTTTTGCCCGAAGAAATCCAGCGGCTAGATGTGGTATTGACTGGAGAGTTCGCTGGAAGTCCCATGCAAAAATATTTAGTCGTGTTGCTTGTATAGCGGTCCATAACTGACAAACACTTTTCGCTGCTGTAAATACGTTCGCGAATTGACCTCTCGATTGTGGCCCATGAATGTTCGATGGGACTGATGCCGGCAGATCTGGGTGGCCAAATCGTTCCCTCGATTTGTCCAGAACGTTCATCAAAACAATGGTGAACAATTGCGACCCGGTGACATGGCGCATTGACCTCTATAAATATTCCATCGTAGTTTGGGAACATTTAAGTTCGTGTATGGCAGCAAATGGTCTCTAAGTTGCTGAACTTAATGACTGGGTGTTGTGTGATGTCCTTAGGTTAGTTAACTTTAAGTTGTTCTAAGTTCTAAGGGACTGATGACCGTAGCTGTTAAGTCCCATAGGGCTCAGAGCCATTTATTTTAGCCGAACGTAAATATTTCATACATGAATATGTGACGATGGTGTATGTTCTGTCGGACATGTCCGAAAGAACAGATACCATCTTCATATAGGGAAGACTTACCGGCCAATAAACTTCGTCGCTTCAGATGCAGTCATATTGCTCAAACTCTTGCGGATGTCGGTAGATTGACTACCGCGAATTATGAGTATAGTTAGCATGGGCACTATAAACGTAGTGTGTGGACAGTAAGTTTTGAAACGTAGGTCTCACGGTGGAGGGCGGGGGGGGGGGGGGCGTGCCAGAGATAAGTCCCTGCAGTCGCACTATCCTCTGTGTCCTTAATGGATCAGTCCGATAGAGCGTGTCCCATGGGAGCAGGAGATCTCGATTCGAGTCCCGGTTGGGACACACATTTTCAACTGTCCCCATTGATGTCTACCAACGCCTGTAAGCAGCTAATGCTCTGGATTTCACTGTAATTTCATTCGTAAATATTTCAAGTCAATACTCACTTTAATTTGACTAGAAGTCCTACTCCACCAGCTGTGACAGTTCCTTGCTGCCAATCTGGGTCTATGGCTTCCTGGGGTCTGCTCCACACTCGACCCAACCATCAGCACTTCTCAACTGGTCTGAGTACTCATCTGACCAGACCAGACCACAGGTTTCTATTTCCCTATGGTCCAAGCAAAGTCGCAACAAGCCTAGGAGAGGTAATGCAGGAGATGCTAGTAAAGGCACTCCCATCCCTCTCTGCTGCCGTAGCCCAGTAACGCTATATTTCGCCTCACTGTCATAGCGGATACGTTCTACGTTCGTGATACGTCCCACAATTATTTCTGCGGTGAACTGATTTTTTTGACAGTGTATATGATATCACACATCGATATTTCAAGAACACATAGTCTGTCACTTCAAGGTACAAGGACGATCCTATCTGTAAGAAATACATAATGTAATCATGACAGAGTAGACGAAAAAAACGTAGCTTTTCAGATCTGCTGTTGAATGCAAAACAAACCTACAAAACTACAAACCGCTACAAAGCTGCATAAATACTTCATATGGTCAGAGTAAACAGTATCTCAGTAGCATAAGATTATATATCCCGCAGAAATCGATATTTTGGCAGAGATTAGAACTTTCTATCAGTTGTTAATAAACTGCCACAATATTCATCTCCTTTTGCTTCTTCCAGTTTCTATAAGGGGTCGGCGTTATGGTATGAGTTTTGGCAATGTTAATGACTATCGGTAGCCAGATGGCGCACGTGATGCTACCGCTACCTTACGGAAACTGTTTACCGACCCCGTTTGTTTGCGTCTAAAGTAAATGTCACATTAAATCTTGGGAACGTTTTGTAAAAGTTTGCGTAGCGTGTATCTGAGGCTATACTTGGGTAAAAGCCTGTCTATATGTGGGGAAACGGCCTAAAAATCACGTGCAGACTGGCTGGCTCACCATCCATCGTCTTTAAACCTCGAGGCGGCTTCGGTCTGAAGTAGGCTTGTCTTCCCGAATCCAGAATGGGCCAGTAAACAGCTACGATACCAATCGATCGACACTACTTAAGTAGTCTACACAAAGCTGTAACAACAGTATACGAAATATGGAAACATAAACGACACGTAAACATTGATAAGCAACGCATACAGCGGAAGGAGACCTCAGCGCTATCTAACAAGCGCAAATTTTCAAGTGTATTAAATATCTGCCAGAATAAATTTTCCAAATTTTTCAGGCCGCCAGGCACAACGATCCCAGATACATATGTAAGGTAGCAGAAGAGCAGATCGAGAGAAGCGCGGATGGCGCTGGAATTAGGAATACGTAATTACTATTCATTTTATCACTTCAACACTAATGAACTCTGACATGCTGATATTTCATAAGTATTTATGGTGCTATATTTGGTAAGAGGAAGCCTACTGGAGGACTTTGATTTCACCAAGGATGTGAGCGAGGAAAATCAGCTGGTGACAAGTTGCAGCCTCAGCCAGGTGAGTAGCCCGTGGCTGTCAGGAATCTGCCTCGAGCCTGTGTCAGTCGCTGTACCCACCGGCAACAGAGGTGACGTCATGCCGTGACGCTGGCAGTGCTTTGGTTCCTTGGAGTCTGTTGCCTGTACACCCACTCCCCTCCTCCCCCCTACTCAAAGACAGCAAAATTGGCAGTGTTCCTTGGTGATGACAATGGCTGCACACAGATAGATTCCAGCTTCAGTTCTTGATAATAAATAGCACAAAAATGAGGGCAGTGCACATGTCACTGCCCAGGTAGTTGCTGAAATATATAAAATAAATTACAGGCTATGTAACAGAAAAATAACAGTGAACAACAACTGTAATATCACTGTGGTTACCGATACAGTATATTTAAAAGAGTAAACAATGCCCATCACAAAATTAATCGAATTACGACATCCACATATACCGTTTAGAGGAGCGTGGCATCTTCTCGCTGATGGTATATGTTAATATTCAACTTATTGAGTTTAATAACAAAATTAAGTTTTTTTTTAATGCGTTGTGGTATGTAGCTTAATGTCCGTCTCACGTTCCTATAGTCGGGAATTTATCAGCCACACAGACAGTAGCGTTTCGCGGTCTGAAGAGGAGTTGGAGAGTATGACCAGAGCACTAAAGGAGGCTACCAGAAAATGTGGGCTACACATAACCATAAAAGACCCAAGACAGAGTACCTCGTTATGACACGTGGTCAAAGCCATACTTCTGGTCATCAACAATCAATGCAGGTGGGAGTCCAGTCCTACAAGACAGTGCACGATTTTAAATACCTAGGGGAACTTTTCACCGACACCTTGTTACGTGATGCAGAGATCAATGACAGAATACAAGCAGGAAACCAATCTTATCGCAGCCTAGCACAGCTGCTTCGGTCCACATATTTCTTCAAACAGTTAAAGATTCGAAAATACAAAACCTTGACCCAGCCTGTTATCTATATGGCAGTGAGACATGGAGTATTGGAAACAGGGCATCCATAAGCTCCTAGTTTATTAGAGAAAAGTGCTTCAAAGATCTTCGGTCCGGTTCTAGATACAGACACAGGAGAGTGGGGGATCAGACAAAACTAAGAGCTTGAGGAGGTATACCAGCAGCCCAAGATAGCGGGATCTGTGAAAGCACAACGAATACCGTGGGCCGGCCACGTAGCCTGGATGGAAAATCACATATGGTCTCCGAAGCACCTGGGTTTCACACCTACAGGAAAGAGACCCCCAGGGAGACCAAAGAACCGTTGGAGGGATGACCTCCATGAATATTTAAACCAAACATCAATAGAAATAGGCGGGGAGCAGCAATGGACAGAATACTTGTAGCAGCGTGTGGTCCACTGGGCCTGATCATTTAAAAGAAGAAGAAGACAGACAGTACTCCACTACGTAAAAAATTCCCCACAGCTTTTTCCGGAATAAATCTACCGGTTACTTTCAGAACTCAAAAAACTCTCTGTTGAACTGGTGGTATTTTGCATTCTGCAGCAATGTAGTACTCTTCGTACTGTCTTCATTGACCGCTCATTTATTTAGGTATGATTTTGTCAAGAATTATTAGGAACTCTACGCTTTCACAATTTTCCGAATGGTCTGTCTAAGGTAGGAAAATGTTGCTAACACCACTGAATCAGCAGCTAAGTGAAATGATCCACGTGTCACTTCAAATAGTGAAGTGTATTAGAATACCGACTATGTCACTCCTCTTTAATATTTTAAACCAATATTCTGTGGATATCTTCACCTGCAGCCTTACTGTTGGATGAGATAACACCCTAAGACTTAGTTCTAAACAATTCATATCCAACCGTCTTTGAAATACATGTTTCGAATCTGATAGCTTTGATACTAAACAAGAATAAAAATTTCCTCCATTCTTCTTCACAGCAGTCTGGAGTGCAATTACATTTTCAGTGTTAATTCGTTGCCTCTTATTCTCCCTATGTCTTCTCAGGAAAGTGTTTAAAATTACTCTTTCTATCTCTGCTCCTTACCTCCATATACATACAACTTACTCAGAAATCCAAGATACAATAAATCTCACTGATATCATTTGTACAAAATAGATTTTGGTTTTCAATCACGAGATTAATTTTCGAGTCTTCTTCACGAATTTTATGCTAAGTTTTACGAGGGTACTTTAACGACCAATCACGTCTTCTGCGTGCTTCAATTTTTTTTTTTTTTTTTTTTTTTTTTGTAATGCAGTTTAGTTGTTGCCAGGTAGCAGGACGGACGCCGGTAAAATCGTACATATATTTTAGTAAAACATGCAATTGAAGTCTTGAAGCTAGAGTTTTCGGTAAATAAATTGAATATATTCACACAAAGCTTCGAGAGAACAATTTCAGGGAATCAACTGATCAATATAGTATTAATTTTGCTCTTTACTAGCGGATAGTAGTGAACATGGGAATAATTTCCTCATGCTAACGCTGAAGAAAGTAAGTTAGATGGTTCTGAATAAGTTTTCATGTCAGTGTATTGCGGAACGTAACCACTAGGCCCGCTATCGTTATGTAGATACTCGGCTAGCTCTTGTATTCATGGGTCAATAGACTCTTGTCGCCCATAAAATAATGCGATACCAAACAAAATTTAAATATTTACCTAAAATTTGTTGGACAGTACAGCAAGATTCAAGTTATTTTTAAGTTAATGAAACTGTGCAAAAATTTTTGTCGTTGTTCAATCTGCAGTTTCATGTTCAAGAAACTCAACCATCTTTACTGTCTTCTACCAGTCTTTAAAGAATATAATTTAGGGAGTTCCACTGCGGATATAATATTAAGATACATTTTAAGATTCGGAAGAGAATGTAATCAGTCCAACATGATTTGAATTAATGGCACCCTGAAGCTATACGCATGTTAAACTGTGTCAATACATTCATAACAACACCGAATAAATACTCGTACAAGCATATTGAAAGATATGCTTTGCCTCCGGGGGATGGTGCGAATCAGGGTGATGAATTCGGTGGATGCTAATCAGCCATTGTGTCAGCAATTATATGCCTTACACATTGCTCATCTTCCAGCAACAACTGCCGGGAAGAGTAATTCTAGCATTCTACATATTTAAACGTGAAAACAGCGTCAATTCAGGACTGGAATCCATAGGAACTGGAGATACTTTCACCATGCATTCATAACGGGAAATGTACCATATTAAGGCTATTACACAACTGGTGCTTTGTTCTAGTTGGATCGCTCTTTTCGCTCAAACCAACTATCGTTTATGCTCTCTTGCCAGCCTAGCACAAAGGGAAACACTTTCTCCTATTCTGTTGCTACTAGTTATCGACCGTGTAAGTGGACAGTAAACTACAAATTATTTAAGAATTATTTATGCGTGGATAGAAAATGACAATATTCCGTTCAAAATATAAGTTAACATAATTGTTAACAAATAATGCGCAAATACTGTTAAAACATTATTTATGGACAACTGAAAATTACTAATGACATGAAGATCTGGTCTTAAAAATGAACATCATCTCTGTGAACGATACCACCCTCAGTATTGGTCTGGCAAAGTTTATATATAGGTGCCGCCATGGTCGGCAGCCCGTTTGTGCAGATATGCATTGAAGACGCGATGTGTCTCACCGTCTTTTTGTAGCCATTGGTAACCGTGCGGCTATCTTCCTGGTTATGCTCCAGTGGCTACAGGGTAGCAGAATTATTGTCTACAAAGAGAGGAAAGCAATACGGACACACAAAAAACACATTACTACACCTGATGCGGTGTAGGAAAACGGCTGGCATTCCGAGATAGCTTCCTGTCATCCCTGATTGGTAAAAATACAGGTACTGCGAGGATTTGAAGCGAATCGCGTACAGTTCTTCCTGCAAAATAGTGTCAATTTCAGTTAATGGTAATATACTGGGTGATGAAAAAGTCAGTATAAATATGAAAACTTAATAGGCCATGGAATAATGTAGATAGAGAGGTAAAAATTCACACACATGCTTGGAATGACATGGGGTTTTATTAGAACCACCCCATATTGCTAGACGCGTGTAAGATCTCTTGCGCGCGTCGTTTGGTGATGATGGTGTGCTCAGCCGCCACTTTCGCCATGCTTGGCCTCCCAGGTCCCCAGACCTCAGTCCGTGCGATTATTGGCTTTGGGGTTACCTGAAGTCGCAAGTGTATCGTGATCGACAGACATCTCTAGGGATGCTGAAAGACAACATTAGACGCCAGTGCCTCACCATAACTCCGGACATGGTTTACAGTGCTGTTCACAACATTCTTCCTCGACCACAGCTATTGTTGAGGAATAATGGTGGACATATTGAGCATTTCCTGTAAATAACATCATCTTTGCTTTGTCTTACTTTGTTATGCTAATTATTGCTGTTCTGATCAGATGAAGCGTTATCTGTCGGACATTCTTTGAACTTTTGTATTTTTTGAATCTAATAAAACCCCATTTCATTCCAAGTATGTGTGTCAATTTGTACCTCTGTGTCTACGTTATTCCGTGATTTATTCAGTTTTCAAATTTATACTGACTTCTAGATCACCCGGTATGTGGACAGCGATCACGCACGCTTGTATGCGCAGTAGATCACAAATACTCAATAATATTGAGATCTGGTGCTGTGGTGGCCAGAGCGATGCGTCGAATCCTACTCGTGCTCACTAAGCCAGTCCTCGGATATACGACTTGTGTGAAAAAGCCACTCTCTTCCTGGAACACAGCAGCGTCATTTTGGAAGACCCGTTGTACTATGAGGTTATCCTGAGCGGGAAAAATGGTCACTTCAACGTTGACAGTAACCCCATCTTGCAGAGTAACCATGGTTCTATCGGAATACCACGATACTTCTGTCCAAAGCATTCCCGAACCCCTGCTATGTTTCGCTCTTGGGACGTGAACTCGGCCGCCTAAATGTTTTTCTTCCGTTAGCTACACCAGAGTCCATATTTTATGACTTCAGCACCAAATTATCCTGTTATAGGCATATGCATAGTGATTATTGGCTTTGGAATTCCAGCTCACCGAGTAAAATCCTACTTATAAAGGTCATATAGTTTTCTTTTCGTGCTTACAGGGTTCGCCAATGCGACATTTAGTTCTGCAATGCCTTCTGCCGCTGACGTCTTCTTATATAGCGTCGCAGTGCTTGCCAGTCACTGTTCGCCACGGTCACTCAAAACAGTCTTCTGTCCACGCTGGTACTTACCGGATGATATTCTCAGTTTTCCTCCAGTGGTGTATCAATCTTCGATCGGAGCCACTTGAATCAATAAACGTTTCGGTTACACTGGTTACGAAAGCACCCACAATACGAGCTGAAAATCTTCCCACGTTCGAACGCACTGGGCTTCTACTTAATGCACCACAATTACACAGAACACTATTCTGACCGCGAGTGAGATTTGCAAGGCGTTGACGATATTGCAAACGTGCCGGTAATGGTCAAATACAACAGTGCAAAATGCAGGTTTGCCTGTCCGAATTTGTGTTGAAGCATGCATTTCTGGCTTCTTTCAATTTTTGTGCCGCCCAGCCCGCTTGAACGTTCTTGGGTTTGGAGAGTTGAAAAATAAATGATGCAGATTTTCTGAGGCAATAAACGTACCAGCCATTTTAAGAGAGCGAAACCGTTGCTCAAACCTGGGTCAGTTGTGCCCATAAACAGGATTTGCCATCCATTGCTGACGAACTTCACATTCGTGATGAGGAGAGGATCATTTGCTGTGATGCGTATGATGTGAGCAATTGTAGCTGCCATGTCTTCAAGGGTATGGGAGGCTATCTTGTTGGTTTGGGAACAGAGTGCCTCCTGGGACTCTAAAACCATTCAAAAGTTTTGGGGAGGCAGCAAGGATTAGATGCTTCATCTATATCGGTGGACCTCTTAAAATAAATATTGTAGTTACGTTTGTTTAAAAAATAGGATGTGTCTTGGATAAGCGCACACTTTGTCTGAAAATGGTTAACACATACATCAGCAGATTAATCACAATATGTTTTCTGTAGCCTGTCATTGTCCCTCCTTGACCAATTGTCAATACGTCTATATCTAGTGCACCGGAGCATAATATCACGATTACGCGGGGGAAGAAAATGACAACGCGGAAAAATCAATTCTGGAAAAGGAATTGAACAAACGCAGATCTCTACGCACACTCCCTGGCGACCCTGCTGAAGAGACACTTTGGGAAATGTACCTCACGCTCACTAGAGCCAAACACCAAGAAAGCGGGAAGAGAACTACGAACGATCCTGAAATTGTCATTCTACATGCGGGCAAAGTAAATGCCACTGTACCACAACCGCTGTCAGAGTACATTCGAATAATGTAAAACTACTCCAGGATTTGGCACACAGAAAACTGAAGACAGACCAGACGAATAGAGTGAAGAAGAAGACATGAGCCTCCATGTCAGTCCCTGCAAAACGAAATCGTCCAGGCGTTTCAACCACGAGCTGTTACACAGGACGTTCTCCTCCGTCCTATTGTAAGCGAAATAGGCACATCATCGTACAAGCTGGCCAAACATCAAACGGATGTATCACGGTCCTACGTCGGTGAGTGTCAGCACCTCATCAGAAACTCAGTACATTTCATTCAACATATGCAAAAACTGCGCCTCCGTGACCAGGACCTTACGTTGAGTGTTGATGTGGTACACTACTGGCCATTAAAATTGTTACACCAAGAAGAAATGCTGATGGTAAACGGGTATTCATTGGACAAATATATTAAACCAGAACTCTCATGTCATTACATTTTCACGCAATTTGGTTGCACAAACCTTGAGAAATCAGTACCCAGGACAACCACCTCTGGCCGTAATAACGGCCTTGATACGCCTGGGCATTGAGGCAAACGGAGCTTAGATGGCGTGTACAGGTGCAGCTGCCAATGCAGCTTCAACTCGATGCCACAGTTCATCAAGTGTAGTGACTGGCGTAGTGTGTGGAGCCAGTTGCTCGGCCACCATTGACCAGACGTTTTCAATTGGTGAGAGATCTGTAGAATGTGCTGACCAGAGCAGTAGTCGAACATTATCTGTATTCAGAAAGGCCCGTACTGGACCTGCAACATGCGGTCGTGCATTATGCTGCTGAAATGTAGGGTTTTTTAGGGAACGAATGAAGGGTAGAGTCACGGGTCGTAACACATCTGAAATGTAACGTCCACTGTTCAGAGTGCCGTCAATGCGAACAAGAGGTGAACGAGACGTGTAACCAATGGCACCCAATACCATCACGCCGGGCGATACCCCAGTCTGCCGATGACGAATACCCGCTTCCTATGTGCGTTCACCGCGATGTTGCCACACAGGGATGCGACCATCATGATGCTGCATACGGACGTTTTGCTATTCGTGCACCCAGGTTAGTCGTTGAGTACACCATCGCAGGTGGTCCTGTCTATGATGCAGCGTCATGGGTAACCGCAGCCATTGTCACCGAGCCGATAGTCCATGCTGCTGCAAACGTCGTCGAACTGTTCATGCAGATGGTTGTTGTCTGGCAAACGTCCCCATCTGTTGACTCAGGGATCGAGACATGGCTGCACGATCCGTTACAGGCATGCGGATAAGATGCCTGTCATCTCGACTGCTAGTGATACGAGGCCGTGAGATACAGCAAGGCGTTCCGTATTTCCCTCCTGAACTCACCGATTCCATATTCCGCTAACATAGCAATGGAGATACTATCGAAGACAGTGCTGCCAAAGCAGGGTTACTAAACACAGGCTTCCGAAATGCCTTCACAAAAGAAGACGAAGTGAATATTCCAGAATTTGAATCGAGAACAACTGCCAACATGAGTAACGTAGAAGTAAATATTCTAGGAGTAGTGAAGCAACTTAAATCACTTAATAAAAGCAAGTCTTCTGGTCCAGGTTGTATGGCAATTAGGATCATTTCGGAGCATGCTGATGCATTACTTAACAATCATCTCGACGAAAGATCCGTACCCGAAGACTGGAAAGTTGCACAGGTGACACAAATATTCAAGAATGGTGGTAGTAGTAATCCACTAAACTACAGGCCCACATCGTTAACGTCGATATGCAGCAGGCTTTAGTGTTCGACCGTATTAAATTACCTCGAAGAAAACGGTGTATTGTTATACAGTCAACATGGGTTTAGAAAACATCGTTCCTGTGAAACACAACTAGCTCTTTATTCACATGAAGTGCTGCGTGCTATTGACAAGGGATTTCAGATCGATTCCGTGTTTATGGTTTTCCGGCAGGTTTTTGACACTATACCACACAAGCGGCTCGTAGTGAAATTGCTTGCATATGGAATTTCGTCTCAGTTATGTGACTGGATCTGTGATTTCCTGTCAGAGGTCACGGTTCGTTGAAATTCACGGAAAGTCATCGAGTAAAACAGAGGTGAATTCTGGCGTTCCCCAAGGTAGTGTTATAGGACCTTTACTGTTCCTTATCTATATAAATGATTTGGGAGAGAATTTGAGCAGCCGTCTTCTGTTGTTTGCGGATTCCGCTGTAGTTTATCGATTAATAACGTCATCGGAAGATCAAAACAAACTGCAAAACGATGTAGAAGAAATATCGGAAAGGTGGGAAAAGTGGCAGTTGACCTTAAATAACGAAATATGTGAGGTCATCCTGTAACGCCGGAAATGCATATCCTCCTATTTCAAGCTACTGTACTATAAATTTTTTTCCTTATTTTGTTACCTGAACATATGTCGTTTCTGTGTCTTTGTATATTGTAATTGTTTTACTATTTGTATATACATGCATTTATGTCGATGTATAATTGGTTTGTTTTGTAAATACTATTTGTATTTTTACGCTGGGTCTTGCCTAGGGTAAGCGTAGCTTCAAGTAGCTTTTGAAATGATTGTTGAGGTAGCCCAAGGCTAACATTATTTTACTGAATTTCGTAGTGCTTCAGAAACAAAGTTCACTATTAATTTCAGTCACTAAATTAACTTACAATTTTCAGGTTTTATTAATTCTTTTGCTAAATTAAGTCAGAGTGTAGCGAAATTTATTACTTCTGACAAACATTCAGTTTTCACACAACACGTGTCAACCTTCAGTTGCCACGCTTTTAGTGCTAATTATATGTGCAATAACCTTTCTTTTTCAGTTATTATAGTAGTTGTCCATAGGACTGGCGACCATATTTTTCCCCAAATCTCAAATATCTAATTTACGCCAGTTAATGCTATCGAACGAATACATCGATAGGTCGTGTGGAGAACCAAAGTGTTTAGGGTCTTCGGTAGTGTTAACTCGGTCGCGTGGAGCGCGGGCAGAAGAGAGTCTGGCGGGAGTAGGGCAGTGTATCAGGTGTGTTGAGGGACGCTCCCGCGAGTTGCCGCGCTTTCGGGGTTTGGCAGCATGTAATTGCGCTCGACTTGCTATGTTAGTTTCTGACATGGTGTCGCGGACGGGAAGCGTTAGCTGGCACACATCAAGAGCCCGTTTCGGCTGGAGACCGTATCGAGAAGAAGGTGCGCCAACATACAGCTTCTGCAACAGCTACGGCCGACAATGAGTGACTGTTGCCACCTCCTCGATCGACGACTTCAAACCGTCAATCAACCAACAAGGAAGACTGGGAGCACGTAAAGTTTTAGATCTGTATGGCACACCTCAGCTTTTCAAATTGTTCCATTTGCCTCACAAAGTTACAGCCACTTAGCATGAACCTTTGTTGCTCATTGTCCCAATTGCATTACCGAGCAAGGTCCCTTCCTTTTCCGGAATGAACCCGAGTGTCGTTGAAATTCAAACACCACCATTAAAGTAATATCATTCCATTTCACTGCTTTAATTTCAAAGTTCAGTTAAGGTATTCATAGCTGGCTACAATATTTAGATTACACAAGCACAAATTAAGAGTGCGAGTTTTGTTACCATATTTGAGCACCTGTGACTGCAGCTCAGCTTGGTACGTGCTAAAATTTACTATTGTTAATTGTTCAGAATCATTTAATTCAAGTTTAATCTCTTACTTCTAAATTGCGTAGCTTCAAGTAGCTTTTGAAATGATTGTTGAGGTAGCCCAAGGCTAACATTATTTTACTGAATTTCGTAGTGCTTCAGAAACAAAGTTCACTATTAATTTCAGTCACTAAATTAACTTACAATTTTCAGGTTTTATTAATTCTTTTGCTAAATTAAGTCAGAGTGTAGCGAAATTTATTACTTCTGACAAACATTCAGTTTTCACACAACACGTGTCAACCTTCAGTTGCCATGCTTTTTAGTGCTAATTATATGTGCAATAACCTTTCTTTTTCAGTTATTATAGTAGTTGTCCATAGGACTGGCGACCATATTTTTCCCCAAATCTCAAATATCTAATTAACGCCAGTTAATTGTTAACGCAATGACCAAACATTTACTTTCTTTATTAGCTTTACCCCTTTTCAAAATTAATTTCCACCAGTTTCATTTGCATTTTTCGTTTCATTTAGATGTAACACTTTCCTCCGTCATTACCGACAGATAAACTTCGGTGACGATTGCTTTTCCCAAATTTCCATTAGGTACACGAGGATTAATTTTTACTGTCATTAAGGTCGATAAGTGAGGGGGAGGTTACAATCCACATGAGTGCTAAAAGAAACGCGTTAAACTTCGGTTACACGATAAATCAGTCCAATTTAAAAGCCGTAAATGCAACTAAATACCTAGGTATTACAATTACGAACGATTTAAATTGGAAGGAACACATAGATAATGTTGTGGGGAAGGCTAACTAAAGACTGCGTTTCATTGGCAGGACACTTAGAAAATGGAACTGACCTATTAAGGAGACTGCCTACACTACGCTAGTCCGTCCTCTTTCAGAATACTGTTGCGCGGTTTGGGATCCTTACCAGATAGGACTGACTGACTGCATCGAAAAAGTTCAAACAAAAGCCGCACGTTTTGTATTATCGCGAAATATGGGAGAGAGTGTGACTGAAATGATACAGGATTTGGGATGGACATCATTAAAAGAAAGGCGTTTTTCGTTGCGACGGAATCTTCTCTTGAAATTCCAATCACCATCTTTCTCCTCCGAATAAGAAAATATTTTGTTGACACGGACTTACATAGGGAGGAACGATCACAAAGGTGAAGTAACGGAAATCAGAGCTCATACGGAGAGATACAGGTTTTCATTCATACCGCCGCTATACGAGATTGATATAATAGAGAATTGTGAAGGTGGTTCGATGGACCATCTGCCAGGCACTTAAATGTGATTTGCAGAGTATCCATGTAGATGTAGATGTAGAATGAGGTACTAGATATTTCAGCTGAAGATAGGATCATGTAATGGCAGGCCTACTATGGCTCTATTTTGAAAGAATAACTGAACATGCACTCGTTAGATATGACACGCTAGAGAAATTCGTGACAGGATGGACATTACATGGTATACGGTCAATACACAGAAATATCTAAAGAAACGGACACTACTCAATAACAAATGAAAACCACAGTATAGGACTGCACACAGACGACGAATAGAATGAGTTTAGTTGTCTAGAGCACACGAGACCTTCAATGAGTACCTTAGAAGAATATTATCCAAAAATCCGACAGAAGACCTGATTAAATTCCGGTCGTATGTAAAGGCTGTTAGTGGCACGAAAGTTATTGATTGGCCCTGAGGGACGAGGCAGCGACTAATAATAAGTTTAGCAGACTAAAAGCAGAAATGGTTAACACCTTTTCCAAACTGCCATGGCCCATTCTGATCCAGTATAATTCTTGTACGACCGCAAATATGAGTCAATGGAGTTGAGAAAACGTTGAGAGCGTTTAAGTAGACAAAGCTCCAGCTATTGACGTAAAATCTATCTGATTCTATTCCGATAATCTGGCTGATTTCTTTTAACACTTATATTATCCTCAATATACCGAAGGTCTCTCTCAAAAAAAAAAAAAAAAAAAAAAAAAAAAAAATCGGTGCCACGTGATAGGATGAAACCACAGGTCTGAATCCTCCAAATGAAGTGTAGCACAAGTGAACCACAAACCCACTGTCCAATATAATTCAACGCCTTCCATTGTTATGCAGTCTTAGAAGATATTCTGAGGTGAAATTTTAAAGGTTATGTGAACAGATTGTACTTCTTCACTTCAACCAGCACTGAGTAGGTAAACAGCGATCACGTGAAACCTAAATCTCGTCCTTATACAAAGCACTGAATGTCATGGAAGTTGCATTCAACCATAAGAAGTATTTCGTAACTTCCGAAAGGCATTTGAATCGGTACAACACATGCGTATCGCTTCCGTAGGGATCGCGAAGACGCTGTTAATTTAACCTCATCGCGCACAGAGGCCTTTAATCAATCTTCTTGCATCCCATACGAAAATAAAACAGGAAAAAATACGAAAACTTGAAACGTGTGGAAGGCCCTCTTTCATGCAGTTCACAGTGCTTTGTAGAGTATAAATATACAGGGTGTCCCAGCTGTCTTGTCCACCCAAAATACGAGCTGGAACAATAACATCTATTGGGAAACGACTTTCACCGGTATCAATGTAGGGCTGGGGCCCATGAATGTACATATTTGGAAACATTCTAAAACGAAAGAATATGTGTTTTTTAACACAAACTTTTGTTATTTTAAATGGACCTTCTATATTTTTTCTTCAGCAATCCATAGCATGACAAAGCACATACACAATGGAGTTGATTGCATCGCAATATTTCCATTACATCCCGACATATTAAGACGCGAAGTTGACGCTTGGAACACCCGACATGCGCTGCTAGCGCACGTCCTGAGGCACAGGCGTGAACCCCATGCTGCCCGTAATCGCGATGTGATTGACATGCGTAATCACACCTCCATACTTATCAAGAGGTCTGAAACGAATGATACGGTCTGCTGCCATCAACTCTCATAAGCACCTAATGGTTTCCCCCTTGCACGTTTTACGTATCTACGTACACAATATGAACCAGTACCATTCGGGGTACACCTGTCCGGTTGTCTTATTTATCCTGCACACCCAAAATAAGGTTTATCTAATGCGTTATGTGACCCATTGTGCCTGTCGCGCAGGGCCTGGCTCTGCCTAGTCAAGTGTCCATCGTAGTTTCCACTACTGCCACAGTTACCACTTCGCCTTGTTTATGATTTGCGACCCATGCAAACTCCTGTACTCCACCACCCTCCGAGCATCCCATTTGTTGTTGCTTTGGCGTGCAGTACACCGCTTTGCAGTGTAGTCGTGCATCACTGTAATCTAGTGACGGCACGGAGGTAGTACACATTGTGAATAAAAGTTGTGTTGTGGGACTTAAACTGTACAGTATAATGTACACACATGAAGATTTGGTAGAATGCTGCTGGTCTAGGGAGAATGTACGTTGACGGGAAATACGTTATGAGATTGCTTGTTTGTTGATAGTACTGTTAGCGAACATTATGATTATTAAGTTAATATGTCTGTTTTCTACCCTACTTTACACACCTGTACTGTACCCTGTTGTAGGTGGACGAAATGCTGTTCAGGCAGAACGACTGTACAGAAGACGATTCCCTGACAAGCCATCGCCTTCGTGCCGAATGTTTGGTCGTCTCATATCTCGTCTATGTGAAACGAGAAGCTTAAATCCAAGACCTCGACATCGTCCTAGGACACGCACAGAGGAACGTGCTGTGAATCCTCAAATCAGCACACGTCAAATTGATCGTGAAGTTGGTGTGTCGAAATCAAGTGCACAGCGTATTCTTAAACGTCGTAAATTTCATCCTTACCATGTTCATTTACACCAGGATCTTCACGGAAATGACTTCCGCAATAGGGTAACATTTTGTCGGTGGGTTCAGCAGAAATTTCTGACTAATCCAAATTTTTTTTGCAGATGTTCTCTTTACCGACGAGACATCATTCTCCAACAAAGGAATTGTCAATGTGAGGAATACGCATTATTGGTCCGCTGACAATCCTAAATGTCTCCGTCAGGTAGAGCACCAACGTCCGTGGAAAGTTAATGTTTTTTGTGGGATTATTGGAGATACCATTATCGGACCTTTCTTTATAAATGGCATCCAAAATGGCAGACAATACTCCAGATTTATACGACACAATCTTCCTGTTCTCTTGGACACCGTACCTCTGAACCGGAGAATGGTCATGTGGTATCAGCATGACGGTTGCCCTGTACATAACGCCTTACGAGCACGACGACTTCTGAACCGCAAGTTCCCTGGTAGGTGGATTGGACGAGGTGGCCCAGTTAGGCGGCCTGCCCGATCTCTGGACCTTACACCGCTGGATTATTTTCTTTGGGGAGCAGTGAAGGATGCTGTTTACCAACATGAACCAACAACATCAGAGGACATGAAGCAACGCATTATTGATGCTTGTACAGCCATCAAAAAGGAAACAGTAGCACGAAGTAGGGCATCTTTTATCCGCAGAGTGACCCTATGTATGCAAGCCAATGGGCATCATTTTGAGCATGAGATGTGAACGCTATGTTTAGTATGTCGTGCTGGTATCACAGTGGAAGTTTCTACAAAGAGCCATTTTACCCAGTGATGTTAAGAAACATTTGTTTGCAACAATTTGTCATTTAACGCATTAGATAAACATAACATTGATAATTACGTGATAATATAACTAATTGGTTAAACATGTTTACATTCATCTTCTATGTCCTACCGGAACTTCCCAAATCGAAACATTTTTACCTAAAGAACGGTAAAACTTTTAGTCCTCTTGCTCGTTTCACTAAAACCATCAACATGAATTTTACTATTACGAGTGAATGATTTACTGCCACTTGCGCTAGATCTACAGTAAAGTAAAGTTTTAACGTTGAACGGCATTATCTTTTTAGTAACGGATTAACGATAAGCGAAGTTAACTTTGTGACTAACGTTGCGGTACACAGATATGTTACAGAACCGCATCACCCCTAGCCCTCCCGCGGTCACAGACTGCCGCTTGATGAACATCGCCTTCTTCTTTTCATTATACACAGAATCCGACTGTTAGCGAATGCAACAGATTGTGTCTTCATGACGTCACTTTCAACAATGAGTATCGGCACCAAACCTACCGAACCGTTGCGTAGCATCAGTCTCATTGACAAACCTTCCGAAGAAAGAGTCGATTTCGAAGTGCGCTTTCTAGGAAGTCTGTTTCGCATCCTTCGGGCTGTGAGAAGAAGTTGAGAAGTAGTGAGGAGGTAGGTGAACTCTGACTTTTAAATTACTCGGCAGTCGCAGGCACGGGATCAGGGTGTGGAAGACAAATAGATTATCTTTACTTATCAGTATGTCAGATTATTCTTCAATTCCCATACTAAAGTATACTATACTTTACATTGTTGATGAACTTCTGTATTTCCTGAGGCGCTACATTGCGTTCTCATAGTCCAGAAATTTAATCTGGAACGAGGAGCACAACTCACTGAACATGTGGAAAACGACTTGTTCTCACAACGTCAGCAGGTCTCGTAATTAGTTTGTTGACGCAAAATGAAATAACTTTGCTCAAGAATTTCAGTTAACCGGAATGTTGATCACCACTATTACTATACTTATCAATTCTCCAACATCCTTTAAAACGTTTGATGGTTAATTTGATTTGGCATGGTAGAGAGCCTTTACGACAAATAATTATATGTACAATGCCTACTGTATATCATTTAGTGTATTATTAATGTATTTACTAACTCCAGACTCCCAATAATTGTTGTCTTGATACAAGTATTTGTTTTCTTTTAACGATCTATTAGGTTTTTGTTCAGTTTACTTGGTGTTTCATCTAAAATACAGCATCACTTGATATTAATTTTTTATGACTGTGATAAGAGCTGGTGTTTGTCGCATACGGTGCCATGTACGGTATGAGACTGAATTGTTTATTTCAACCAAACCCTCTTGTCAATAAGGCAGATTTCATTTGACTATTGTCGTCTCAGGAAACAATGTAACTACTAAAGACTGCTTTTTTTACATTTCCAGATGTTTTCGCGAGTGAAGTCGCTGTTCGGCTCGCCAGCTGCCAGCCAGGGGTGTCCCAGGCTGGTCGACGAGCCGCCAACACCTGCGCCTCTACGCCGCCTTCGGCCGCCTCGACCAAAGCCGAATGAGAGGAAGGTCGAGTCCACCACCACTGACTGCAAAGAGGCCGCTGCTAATAAACCGCAGCTTCAGGCAATTCATGTAAGCAGCAAATCATCCTTTGCAAAACATTGACCAATAATAACTGTCAGAGTGTTCCAAGAAAAATGATAGAAATGGATTTCAATAATGTTCTGCAGATACGTTTACTGACATAACTTTTCCTTTCTACAGTTTGGTCCGAGACCGAGAATTGTGCATTTTGACTTGTCTGATGAAGAGGAGGAAGTCTCTGGCTCCTACTATCCTCCTGGAGTTCAAGTTCCACCCAGTCGGCTGCAGATCTTTGCCAACAGACCACGCCGAAGGAACATTATCCGAGAGCCACCGTCGCAGGACGTGCAGACTGCGATGGCACATCTAAGAGCTGAGATACAAGCAATGGTATGTTAAACATTTACCTGTTAAAAACCCTGTATTACTTTAGAAACACAAACGTAGATTTCTTATTAACGCTTGAAATAAATGTAAATGTAGGAGTGATTTTAATCTACACATACATCCAAAATGCGTAGACTACTTACAATTGATGATGAGACTTGTCAAGGCACCTTGAAGCCATACGCGACATAATGTTTGAGAATATGTGGAAACGACAAAAAGATCGTCATGAGATTGGTCCAAAAACACATTGCGATATTTTACAAAACTTACATTACTTCATTTCGAAGGAATGTTTATGGAGTGGTGATATTATCAGTACTAAGATTCAGTTAACTCGCTTTACACATTATACCTCTATATTTTTCGTTACTTGCAAAAGTCTTATTTATGTTACCGTTACCGATTTTCTGCAGCCTGTAATATTTCAAGTGCTAGATATAGGTTTGCTCAAGGAAGCAGCTTAATAAAAATAATTCTTTTTGTCATTTCCAGGAGAACCCGCCACCTACAACATGCATTGGGCTTCTAGTGGAGACTCTAGTGGACCTGTATCGAAACAAGAGAGTTTACCGCCGGAACCATGGATTGGCAGAAAGACCAGGGTTCGTCATCCGAATGAAGGGAAGATTCGCTCCTGTTCGTGATGCAGTGAGAAGAGTTCTGCATCTGAAGAAGAATGTGGACAGCAGACAGCTGCCGACGGGCATAGATTCAACTCTGCATGATTACTTTCTTCATTGTGAACACCCTGACCCTAACTACCCGCCGATTATTCCTTTGGCACCACGGCTACTTGAAACCGCGCTGTGATGTGTTTGTAAAAGCCAGTGTGGTTTGGCTTGAAATAAAACACTTTAAAATCTGTTTATTTGTGTTTTTATTGCACACTTACTTTTTAAAAACTTTCTACACATAATGTACTATTGTGAAAGCGAAAAATGTTAGTTCTGTGAAGTAACCTGCTTGGATGGTTAAAAATCAAATTTAACTGGCAGCAGCATAAGCTGAATTAGAGAAGTTGGCGCTTAAGATGACGTCACTACGGTTGTGAACGGGGCACATCAGTTTACTGTGCTCAAATTTTCAATCCGGTAACAGCTTAAAGAGAAGTTCCAGACTAATTAGTAGACCACCTCCACACAACAACCCACAACATTCAGAAACACTGAGACAAGGAAGGAAAAGTACAAATCACGGTTAATAATAGCAGACTGAAAGAAATACTGAGAGGGTACTTCCGATAGGCAGTTTTCATGATATTAAATGGCTGACATAGTGCCTGATTTAGTGGCTATTCAACTTCTCAGTACAGAAACCTTTTAAGTGGAGCCGGCCGAAGTGGCCGTGCGGTTAAAGGCGCTGCAGTCTGGAACCGCAAGACCGCTACGGTCACAGGTTCGAATCCAGCCTCGGGCATGGATGTTTGTGATGTCCTTAGGTTACTTAGGTTTAACTAGTTCTAAGTTCTAGGGGACTAATGACCTCAGAAGTTGGGTCCCATAGTGCTCAGAGCCATTTTAAGTGGAACGTAGGACTCAGTATTACAACTTGCGTTATGAAGTGTGTGGCGAATCATATTCACAAGAAGAAAACCTACTGACCATCTACGTACAGGAAATGTTTTAGATGATAACCCTAACAGTGCAATTGAGGGTGATACCGGGAACGTCGCTGAGAATGCTTCTTTCACTAAGGTGAAGATTGTGCCATTCCTTGAGTAGTGCAACAGGCACTGGATCCTCTCGATTCGTTCAACCAGCTGTGCCTGTCATGTATGTCCGTGACTGATGCATCGTACGTCGCACAACATGCAACATGGCCTACATCTCGATGTTTAATTCTAGAGATTATTTGCATTACTAATTTCCAGATACAGTCTGCGAGGCAGAACTCTGTCAGCTAATCCAGATATTCTCCAATACTTTTAGTAAATGGTAAATATTTCTGAGCAACAGAGCTACCATCCGTCTATACGCGCATCTTCAGCAGTTAAGTGTAAAGCTAAAATAAGTTCACTGGATACCACAAATAATAATGCATCAGGGTATTTTATGCTACATACAAAGAGTCTATTTAAGATGAAAAACTCGTATCACGAAATGGAACGACAAAATCAAAAGATATATCTTTTGGCGTACTTGACTAGTACAATACAACACCTCTGCATAGTAACGGAAATCAAGGAGATCTATGTCGATACAAGTTAATATCAAATTGACTACACACAACAAGAGCAAGTGTCGATGGAATAAGGTGCCAAGCCAGACGTAAAGGAGTACAATATTAAACAGCACTTCGAGAGCTGTACTTCAGTGACAGAACTGGAAACGTCGAACGTAATGGTTCTGTCAGTGTAGAGTCTCCAAAATGGAAATTCTTTACACTTCATTTAACTATTACTACGATCAAAATACGGACTGAGGTAATAGCTGGGAAGTCGGTGAAGTATGTGAGGATTTCGGGATTTATATGACGTAGGACAGTAGCGATGGAGGTCACCTAGAATTACTGATGGCCAGTTTCGGTACGTTCTCAACCAAAACACTCCTAGGAATACCAGAAGTACACAGTCCCTGTCAACTAGTTTCTAAATACCCCGGTTTTTCAACGAAAAAACTCGAGCCCTATGATAACTGATTGATCTGAACATCAATGGCAAATTACAGCAAAAAATATTTCACTTCAGTAACATTTGTTTAAGAAAGACAACTTCCAATACAGTTTTGTTTTACTAGAGCTACACATTGCCCCAAATAACACACACGGCTAGCACAACAAAGACGGAACTATACTACAAATAATCCTTCACGTTCCTCAACATATTTCGAAAGGTAAAAATCACACGCTGCACACAAGAAGTACAAAATTTCAGAAAGAAAACAAAGGCCATTACGACAATTTTTAGGAACCGAACAAATAAACTTGTTAAGGCAGATGACATTCAGCTCTAAAAAGACAGCAATGCTGAGTAAAGTTATTTTAAATTAAAATTATTTACCATTATTCCTAATACTTCCTAACAGTCCCTAGAGCCTGTAGTAGAGAAAACCATTTACGGAAGCAGATCCATTATTTTACTTAGACAAAAAATACAGTCTACACTAACAAATAAAAATCTTTTGTTACTCCCCTAGAATGTCTTGCGATTATAATCGTATTTCTAATAAAGTTCCAAATGGTTCAAATGGCTCTGAGCACTATGAGACTTAACATCTGTGGTCATCAGTCCCCTAGAACTTAGAACTACTTAAACCTAACTAACCTAAGGACATCACACACATTTATGCCCGAGGCGGGATTCGAGCATGCGACCGTAGCGGTCACGCGGTCAAATAAAGGGCTAAAATTATGTACTCACTTCAACATGCCACCCTCTGTCTAAGACGCCGTTACAGTCTGATTCTTCCTTGTTTACGCTGTGTACTGAGTGTTTAAGGTGCCTCCGATAATCGTGAGTCCCACCGACTGTGAAGTACGGGCTGTTATAAGATTTCTTAGTGCTAAAGTCCTAAAAGCGATCGATATTCACCGAGAGATCTGTACAGTTTACGGAGGAAGTATGAATGATGGAATGGTAAGAAAGTGGGTGAGCGCATTTAAAGATGGCCCCACAAATGTGCTTGATGAACAACGGAGTGGGCGTCCTTCGATCGTTAATGAAAGTGAGAGAAAACAGACACTATACGGTTTCGTTCTTGCGGGATGACTTACCCAATGTTTCTCGTAGTGTCTTGTATGTCAATATGAGCGAGCAGTTGAATTACCGAAAATTGTGCGCATGTTGGCTACCGAAAATGTTGACGGATGTGCACAAAACAAAACTTTTAGACCGAGCATTGACTTTCCTTAAGCAGTACCACAACGACGTTGATGATTTCTTACGCCAAATTGTTACGGGCCATGGAACTTGGGGGGCAAACGTCACACAGTATCAAATCAACAGTCCATGGAATGGCGGCATTGACATTCACCCAGAAATGTGAAGTTTAAGCAAACAATTTCTCCACGGAAAACCATTTGCACAGTGTTTTAGTACAGAAATGGAGTATTGCTTGTGGAATTTCTTCCTCATAATGAGACAATCAATGCAGCACCTTACTGTAAGACATTGCACAAACAGCGCCGCTCAATTCAGAACAAAAAACGTGCAAGGGCATCTTTTTGCTGCAAGACAATGCCCGTCCTCATGTGGCGAATCAGACCAATGATCTCATCACAACTTTTCGAACGGAAGCTTTAGATCATCGTCCGTACAGCCCCGATCTTGCGCCTAGTGACTACCATCTGTACCTGATCTTGAAGAAACACCTGGGCGGTCAGCGTCTTCAAGACGATGACGAAGTCAAATGGGTTAAATGGCTCTGAGCACTATGGGACTTAACTTCTGAGGTCATCAGCCCCTTAGAACTGAGAACTACTTAAACCTAACTAACCTAAGGACATCACACACTTCCATGCCCGAGACAAGATTCGAACCTGCGACTGTAGCGGTCGCAAGGTTCCAGACTCTACCGCCTAGAACCGTTCGGCCACTCCCGCCGGCTAACGAAGTAAAAATGGTGGTGATGCAGTGGTTATCAAGTCAGGCGACAGACTTCTATGAGGAGGGTCTTGAAAAACGGGAAGAAGTGCCTCAATATTGACGGAAAACATGTAGAAAAGTAGGTTGAGGTACAGGGTTTCATATAAAAATAATATTATTGATATATCTTAGCACGTCTTTTTTTTAATTTCAGAATGGTACATGCTTAATAAACATGCCTCGTATATATATATATATATATATATATATATATATATATATATATATATATATATATATATATATATGGTAGATGTGACACTCATTTGAAGAAGTGGATAAAACCAAGTGATTTCTTTTTAGAAACCTTTACACCCATTCTGAAAGTAATCTGTTAACAACAGTTGAGATGGGCTTCTAAACAACAGAAGCATATTTCTTATTAAAATGCTGTCTTAGTACTGTCAAACTCAAAGAAAGTTGCCATTTTTACACTTTCTGTAATCTTTCTAAAGCCTTTGACTGCGAAGATCAAGGCATGCTACTAGGATTATTATGATCGTGTAATTCTACTTGTAAAGACGGTATCACATGTTAATTACATTGAGATAATTTCAGAATGTCAAATGATATGACTGCTACAAAGCGAAATTCAGAGTCTGGAAATATTGAATTTGGGTACCACGCAATATATATAGCTTAACTTATCCTGTTCTTCAGCATAAGTCAATTTTCAAGGGAAATGAACGACTTTTCAAAAAAATTGGTACATTCTGATGACATAAGTTTACCAAGAAGTGCCCCAAGACCAGGCTTACAATCAGTGGACAGCAAAACATTAACCCAACATCTTTCAAAGACATACATTTCGTGAATCCATTATTGCCTATATATACAAGAAGCAGTGACACATACTACATGAAACTTCAAGTGTAAAAAAAGTTGTTGTAAGCAGGCCACGGGTACAGAAAGTACGAGGTGTGATTGGAAACTGTTAAGAATGGATGCGCTACTGATTACTGGTTTGTAGGGTAGGTACACGGAGGTGGGAAGTGAGTTATTGCCTTGCCCTTGAACGCCCTCTGACAGGAAAATGCGTTTCCTATATTCAGTCCGTTGTGGCAGCTGGTTGAGTGCGGGTCTGTTAAGGCTTGTTGCCGGATTCTGTCTGCGTGACAATGGACGTAAATATGGAGCAACGAGTTTGCGTTAAATTCTGTTCTAAAACTGGGAAATCAGCTTTTGAGACTTACGAACTATTAAAAACAGCTTTTGGAGATACTTGTGTGATCCAGTCAAATGTTTTTACTCTGTTTCAACAGATTTAAAAATGGCTGTGGAACATTTGAAGATGAACCACGGTCCAGTCATCCTTCCACCTCAAAAACAAATGTTGAGTGGTACTTAAGATAGGTAAATAAATTAGTGAAATCAATGTGAAGTGAAATAGAAATTAGAAAATAAATGAAAAACTTAGTTTAGTTTAGAAGAATTACACAGTTGGAAACAGCGGGCAGAGCAGCAGTGACAGAGGAGCCAATGACCATGAAGTCAGCACGTCAGGAGAAGCCCCACATAAGCGGAAGCTGTCGATTCAGCCGTCAGGGCATCGCCCGACCGGCTCACGTATTTCTCAGCTGTCACATGTGATCAAAGGCCCTCGCCTACATTCCAAGAGCCAATGATCGACGTTAAGAAGATTCTTCGAGGATCTTTTAAATGTGACAGAAGAGTTAATGACCGTGAAGTCATTCACCTCCAGTGAACTGAAGTGAATAAATATGTGAGACACAGTGGGCCCGACAGTAGTAGTTTTCAGTTCCAGTACAGTTCAGTCAGTGCTGAAGACCGTCATGCAGGAAGAGACTACATCGTACACAGAAGCACCAAGTCCGCCGCTGTCATGGAATAGCAAGCAGCAGCCTCGCCCCCAGAAGACAGAAGTTAGAAGGTATTTGAAGACTGATTTTTACGTACCAGGGTGACTCGTGAGAACAGGAAGGAGATGGCCTCACATCAGCCGTCACCTGTGAGCTGGTGATGAAGATCTGACAGCCGAAGACTGGCAAGCTGGAGTCCGTTGTTCGAGTCCGGGACACTGGCCTTCCCCCGCCACACCGCTCCGCTGGCCGACGCACAACACTGAAACACGCGGCCGCTTAGAGAAGCGAAACACTGGGACGCCACATCCAAGGTATCACCATCCGATTCACGACTTCGTTCTCAATAATCAAACGGGCCACGTCGCGTTGCGCGTCTCCAGTCAACTGGGGGAAACAGCGACACTAGATACACACCGCCAGGGGTAATCAGACGCCGCCGCTGCCGCAGCAGAAGGCTTCGCAAACGACACAGCTGCCGCTCTCCCAGCCAGAACAATCCAGTAAGGCAACAGTTGTACAAAACTTTCAATAATAGTTATCTTATGAAAAATGCTGTTTCATTCTACCTCATACCCGAGCCAAGGAAGAACCCACCCTGCCCACATGTTGTTAAGAGAGAAAAAGTAATTTATTTAGTGTTTTTCACCCTGTCATAATGCTTTAGAATGCCCTTTGCTGTAATGCTCATCGTGACAATTGACTAGCATCAAAAGTGAAAACTCAGTTACATTAGGTGTCAGAGAAAAAACCCTTGGCTCAATATAAGGTGTGAATGACAGTCACTAAATGTCAACTTGTTTAATGTGTTAAGGGATAGAGGTTTGCATAGCAGTAGTAATATACTATTTATTTAGAAGTGAATTTTCTCTCATAATTTTAAGAGTTTGTCAAAAATATTTAAACATCTTTTTAATTCAGTGTAGTAAGATTGTGTAACTAATAGTTTGTAAAATCTTACAAATTCAGAGTCAGCACCACAAGCGGTTACTACTGAGGAAACTATTCAGAGCTTAGTTTATCAAATAGCACAGGTTAAGAATGACAATACTGCATTATTTTAACAGTTGCGTGAGGTTAGGCAAACCGGTTCAATCCCTTCCACCCTAGATTCCTCAGCAGCAGCCTTGGTAAACAACTTTTTCAGGTAAACCTGGCGAGGACAAAACAGCTTTTTTTGATGATTTCGTAGCAGCTGCAAGGCTAGGATCATGGTCAGATGAACAGCTCTTACAAATGACAAAGTTAAGACTGATAGGAGAGGCTAAAGCACACGTATTATACCATGAAGAACTACGGAATGCTCCAACATTTGAGGAATTGAAGAAAGGAATACTGAAACGTTTTAAAAACCAGAACAGCTGTAGATTTTATAGGGAAAAATTAAACACTATCACTCTGAGGCAAAACGAGTTGTTAGAAAACTTTGTAGATAGAATTAGAAAAGTTAATATTAACACCTATTAGTTGACAACTAGTGATGAAGCAAATAAAGTTATTTACGAGAGGCAGACGATAGAGCTCTGAATACATTTTTACGTGGGTTACCTCCTGAAACGTCCCGTCGTGTCAGGGCAGAGTTTCCCAAAAATTTAGCGGAAACAGACATTGCCACCAGATACAAAGAGAAGAGAAATGTATTTTCAGCAGGAGTACGATGTTTTAGGTGCGATCGACAGGGACATATAGCAAAAAACTGCAGACAACCTCAGTGCACTAATAGTCAAAGAATTGGTCACACATTCAAGGAATGCAGGTCTAAGAAAGTTTTTGGAAATAGAAATCAGTTAAACTCAAACGGCATTGTTGGAGCCGGCACCAGGCGTTCCCAATAAAATTTCATGCCATTAAGGCGAATTTGAAGGCGGAATGCTAGTTATCTGCTACCATACAGGATAAAGAGGCAAGGATACTGGTGGATACAGGCGCAAACGTATCAATAGTGAGTAATGAATGCATTGGAGAAGAGAAATATGACCCTCCAAGGTATAGATTGAGTGGGGTAGGAGGAGGTATAGTGAAGTCATTAGGATGTACATAATTGATTTTCTATATTCACGGTGTACAATTTCAAGAAGATGTAGAAGTGGTAACAAAGGTAACTGACGGGTACGATGAGATCCTAGGGCTGGATTTCCTGAATAAACATCAAACTGAAATCGACCTCAGACAGCAAACTGTAGAACTAAGCGGAATAGTGTTTCAGCTAGGTGAAACTGCTGCAAAGGGCCCGCTGCCGCAAGGTTTCCCCAACCGGAAGGAGAAATCAACTACACTGTGTGCAACCTCCTTGAAGGTTGATTGTACGTGTTCAAGACGTTGAGGGAGAAAGAAAAGTACGGAACATTTTCGGAGTGGAGGACAAAGAGTTGCATATGGGAATGTTAGTAGCTACAGTCAGTACATCCGAAGAAGAAGATTTCATTTGGTCAGATATTACTGATGGTCACAAATCAGACGCCTTTAAACTATAGAAGACAGTGCTGCCGAAGCAGACTTACTAAAGACAGCCTTCCGAAATGCCTTCACAAAAGAAGACGAAGTAAATATTCCAGAATTCGAGTGGATAACAGATGCCAACACGAGTAACGTAGAAGTAAATATCCTCGGAATAGTGAAGCAACTTAAATTACCTAAGAAAAGCAAGTCTTCTGGCCCAGACTGTATACCAAGTAGTTCCCTTTCGGAGTATGCTGATGTATTAGCTCCATGCTTAACAATCATATACAACCGTTCGCTCGACGAAAGATCCGTACAGAAAGACTGGAAAGTTGCACAGGTCACACCAATATTCAAGAAAGGTAGAAGGAGTAATCCACCAAATAACAGGCCCATATCGTTAACGTCGATATGCAGCAGGATTTTACAACTTGTATTCTATTAGAACGTAATGAATTACCTCGAAAAAAACGGTCTATTGACACACAGTCAACATGGGTTTAGAAAACATTGTTCCTGTGAAACACAACTAGCTTATTATTCACATGAAGTTCTGAGTGCTATTGACAAGAGATTTAACATCGATTCCGTATTTCAGGATTTCCGGAAGGCTTCAGACACCGTACCACATAAGCGGCTCGTAGTGAAATTGCGTGCTTGTGGAATATCGTCTCACTTATGTGACGGGATCTGTGATTTCCTGTCAGAGAGGTCACAGTTTGTTGTAATTGACGGAAAGTCATCGAGTAAAACAGAAGTGATTTCATGCATTCCCCAAGGTAGTATTATAGGCCCTTTGCTGTTCTTTATCTATAAAAACGATTTGGGAGAAAATTTGAGGAGCCGTCTTCGGTTGTTTGCAGATGACGCTGTCGTTTATCGACTATTAAAGTCATCAGAAGATCAAAACAGACTGCAAAACGATTTAGAAGAAATATCGAAATGGTGCGAAAGGTGGCAGTTGACCTGAAATAACGAAAAGTGCGAGGTCATCCACATGAGTGCTAAAAGGAACGCGTTAAACTTCGGTTACGCGATGGATAAGTCTAATCTAAAACCGGTTAATTCAACTAATACCTAGGTATTCAAATATGAACAATTTAAATTGGAAGTAACACACAGAAAATCTTGTGGAGAAGGCTAACAAAGACTGCGTTTCATTGTCAGGACACTTAGAAAATGTAACAGACCTACTAAGGAGACTGCCTGCACTACGCTTGTCTGACCTATTTTAGAATACTGTTGCGCGGTATGGTATCCTTACTAGATAGGACTGACTGAGTACATCGAAAAAGTTCAAACAAAGGCATCACGTTTTGTAATATCGCGAAATATGCGAGAGAGTGTCACAGAATTAATACAGGATTTGGGATGGACATCATTAAAAGAAAGGCGTTTTTCGTTGCGACGGAATCTTCTCACGAAATTCCAGTCACCAACTTTCTCCTCGGAATGCGAAAATTTATGTTGATACCGACTTACATAGGGAGGAACGATCACAAGGATACAATAAGGGAAATCAGAGCTCGTACGGAATGAAATAGGTGTTCATTCTTTCTGCTCGCTATGCGAGATTGGAATAACAGAGAATTGTGAAGGTGGTTTGATGAACACTCTGCCAGGCACTTAAATGTGATTTCCAAAGTGTCCATGTAGATGTAGATGTAGGATGAGGAACTTGAAATTTCAGCTCAAGATAGGATCATGTAGTGTCAGGCCTACTATGGCTCTATTTTAATAGAATAACTGAACATGCACTCATTAGGTATGACACGGTAGAGAAATTCGTGACAGGATGGACATTACATGGTATATGGTCAATACACAGAAATATCTAAAGAAAAGGACACTACTCAATAATAAATGAAAACCACAGTACATGACTACAGACGGACAACGAATATAACGAGTATGGCTGTCTAGAGCACAGGAGACCTTCAATGAGTACGTTAGAAGAAAATTATCGAAAAATCACTCAGAAGACCTGATAAAATTCAGGTCGTATGCAAAGGCTGTTAATGAAAGTTATTGATAGGCTCCGAAGGACGAGGCAGCTACTAATAATAACTTTACCACACTAAAAGCAGAAATGCTTAGCACCTTATCCAAACTGCCCTGGGTCATTCCGCTCCAGTTTATATCTTGTACGACTGCAGAGACGAGTCAATGTCGTTAAGAGACCGTTGAGATTGTTAAAGTCAGACAAAACTCAAGCTCTTGACGGAAAAGCTATCTGACTCTATTCCGATGGTCTGTCTTAGTTAATACTTCTATTAACCGTAATACACCGAGGATTTATCAAAACAAAAAAAAACAAAAAAAAAGAGAAAGAGAATAGCGTGGCCACATGATAGGATGGAAGCACTGGTCAGATTCCTCCACAAGAGATATAGCACAAGTGAACCACAAACCCACTGTCAAATATAATTCAACACCTTCCATTGTTATGCAGTCTTAGAAGATATTCTGAGATGAAATTTTAAAGGGTATCTCGAACAGATTGTACTTCTTTATGCTATCCAGCGCTGAATAGGTAGACAGCGATCTCGTGAAACCTAAATCTCGTCCTTATACAAAGCACTGAATGTGATGGAAGCATGCATTCGACCCTAAGAAGTATTTCCCAACTTCCGAAAGGCATTTGAACCGCTACAACACGTACGTCTCGCTCCCGTAGGGATCGCGAATAATCAGTTAATTTAACCTCATCGCCACAGAGGCTATCAATCAATCTTCTTGCGTCCCACACGCAAATAGAACAGCAAAAAGCCCCAAACCTTGATACTTTGAGAAGACCCTCTTCCATGCAGTTCATAGTGCTTTGTAGAGAATAGATACATATGTCGACGGAGATCATTGTTCAAAAATTTCACTCCATTGGCGATCTGTCTCTTTCTCCTGGTATTTGTTAGTTACATTCGTTTGTCGTTCAATAAACTCGTAGCAAGGATATATTTGTAGATGAGTCACATATCTGGAAAAGGAAACAAGGAGAACTCACTTTCGAAATCAGGACAGCCGTGGTTGGATTCAATCGTTATTCCACAAATCCAAAATCACTTACTGCTTTAGGTCGGGAACCAGTCGAATATACGAGAATGTAGCGAGACATTCTGAACCCCTGGCATTCCCTCCCTTCAGATCGCGTCCGAGTGTTTCCCTCACAAACTATGGGGGTTTGATTCTTTGGCGGAGGAGAGGTCATCTGTCTCATCGCATTAGGGTGGCCTTGAAAGGGGCACCACCAACAGGGCTCCTGGCTCAGGCAGGAAGACAGTGAGCTCACAGCAGGAAGACAGGGACCTAGTGTCTAGGAGCAAAGGAAACAAGGAGACTTCACTTTTGAAATAAGGACAGACATGGTTGGATTCAATCATTATTCAACAAATCCAAAATGACTTACTCCTGTAGGTCACGAACTAGTCGATTATACGCAACTGTTGCGAGACATTTTTAACCCCTGGCATCCCCTCCTTTCAGATAGCGTGCCAGTATTTCCCTCACAGAATGCGGTGGTTGGGTTGGCTGGGGGAAGTGACCAAACAACGAGGTCATCGGTCTCATCGGATTAGGGTAGAACGGGAAAGGAATTCGTCCATGTCCTTTCAATGGAACTATCCAAGCATTTTCTTGGAGCGATTTTGGGAAATCACGGAAAACCTAAACCAGGATGGCCGAACGCGGGATTGAACCGTCGTCCTGCCGAATGCGAGTACAGTGTGCTAACCACTGCGCCACCTCCCGCGGTCACAGACTGCCTCTTGATCATCATCGCCTTCTTCATTTCATTATACACAGACTCCGACAGTTAGCGAAAGTAACAGATTGAGTCTTCATGACGTCACTGTCAACAATGAGTTTCGGCACGAAACCTACCGAACCGTTGCGTAGCATCAGTCTCATTGACAAACCTTCCGAAGAAAGAGTCGATTTCGAAGTGCGCTTTCTAGGAAGTCTGTTTCGCATCCTTCGGGCTGTGAGAAGAAGTTGAGAAGAAGAGAGGAGGTAGTTGAACACTGACTTTTAAATTATTCTGCAGTCGCAGGTAAGGGATCAGGGTCTGCAAGACAAATATTTTGTCTTTTGTCGACGTTCGCGAACTATTTTAACGGCGCAAACCGAGAGGAGCAGGATTTCATTTGCTTTTTCCGAAGCGCTTGCTAGTTTCAATTTGTCGTTTCTGCTTCACGGCAGCATTTGTGTGATTCGATGTTTGGTGCTATTTACAAACGTCTTCTTTCGTTGCATCTGATGACCATGAGGAAAATTAAATTTTATAATTTTTTGGAAGATCTAACTAGAAATGTGTGATTGTACTACTGAATTTCCCTTCAACAAGTACATTCTGTAGCAAATCAAAAGCAGTTGTCTCAACATTTGCTAACTTAGCCTGTGATTTCCAAGAATATAGTCATAGAAAAAACTGATTTTTAATTTGATGTAGAATACAAATCCATATCGTTAGCTTTCTTACTAAAAATATCGGAAACGCCAGACTCTTAATAATTGTGGGCTTGTACAAATATTCGTTTTCTTTTAACGATCAATCAGTTTTCTGTTCAGTTTAATTGGTGTTTCAATCCATAATCCAGCATCACTTAATATTAATTTTTTATGATTGTGATAAGAGCTGGTGTGTGTCAAATACGGTGCCATGTACGGTATCACACTGAATTGTTTATTTAGACCAAACCTTTTTGGCAATAAGGCAGATTTCATTTGACTATTTTAATCTCAGAAAACGATGTAACTACTAAAGACTGCTTGTTTCACGTTTCCAGATGTTTTCGCGAGTGAAGTCGCTGTTCGGCTCGCCAGCTGCCAGCCAGGGGTGTCCCAGGCTGGTCGACGAGCCGCCAACACCTGCGCCTCTACGCCGCCTTCGGCCGCCTCGACCAAAGCCGAATGAGAAGAAGGTCGAGTCCACCAGCACCGACTGCGAAGAGGCTGCTGCTGATAAACCACAGCTTCAGGCAATTCATGTAAGCAGCAGAGCCTCCTTTGTAATACATTCAACAATAATAACTGTTCGAGTGTTCCAAGAAAAGAGACAGAAATGAATTCCAATAATGTATTGCAGACACGTTTACTGACATAACTTTTTCTCTCCACAGTTTGGTCCGAGACCGAGAATTGTGCATTTTGACTTGTCTGGCGTTGAAGATGAAGAGGAGGAAGTCTCTGGCTCTTACTACCCTCCTGGAGTTCCAGTTCCACCCAGTCGACTGCAAATCTTCGCCAACAGACCACGCCGAAGGAAGATTATCGGAGAGCCACCATCGCAGGAAGTGCAGACTGCGATGGCACATCTAAAAGCTGAGATACAAACAATGGTATGTTAAACATTTAGCTGTTAAAAACACTGTATTACCTTAGAAACAAACACGTAGATTTCTTATTAACGCTTGAAATAATGTAAATGTAGGACTCATTTTAACCTACACATACAACCAAACTGTGTAGACTACTTTCAATTCGTGATGAGGGTTGATAAGGCATCTTGAAGCCAAACGAGATGTATTGTTTGAGAATATGTGGGAACGAAAAAAGATTGTCATGAGACTGGTCCAAAAAAACATTACGGTATTGTACAGAACTTACATTAATTGATTTCGTAGGAATGTTTATGGAGTGGTGATATTATAAGTACGAAGATTCAGTTAAGGCGCTTTACACATTATACCTCTATAATTTTCGTTACTTGCAAAAGTCGTAGTGATGTCACAGTTACTGACTTTTTTGCAGCCTGTAATATTTCAAGTGCTAGATATAGGTTTGCTCAAGGAAGCAGCTTAATAAAAATAATTCTTTTTGTCATTTCCAGCAGAACCCGCCACCTACAACATGGATTGGGCTTCTAGTGGAGACTGTAGTGGACCTGTATCGAAACAAGAGAGATTACCGCCGGAACCATGGGTTGGCAGAGAGACCAGGGTTCGTTATCCGAATGAAGGGAAGATTCGCAACTGCTCGTGAGGCAGTGAGAAGAGTTCTGCATCTGAAGAAGAATGTGGACAAGAGACAGCTGCCGACGGGCATCGATTCAACTCTGCGTGATTACTTTCTTCATTGTGAACACCCTGACCCTAATTATCCACCTATTATTCCATTAACACCACAGCTACTTGAAACCGCGCTGTGATGTGATTGTAGAAGCCAGTCTGGTTTGGCTTGAAATAAAACACCTTAAAACCTGTTTAGTTGTGTTTTTATTGCACAGTTAATTTTTAAAAACTTTCTACACTCAATGTACAAGTGTGAAATCGGAAACGGTCAGCACTGCGTAGACTGAAGTAACCTGTTTTGATGGAAATAAATCAGATTTAACTGCCGGTAGCATAAGCTGCATTAGGGAAGATGGCGCTGATGATGACGTCACTAACGTTGTGAATGGGGCAGATCAGATTACTGTGATCAAACTTTCAATCCGGTTTAAGAGGTGCCTCCAGACAACCCATAGGATTCAGATACAATGAGACAAGGAAGGAAAAGTACAAGTCATGGTTAAGTATAGTAGACGGAAAGAAATTCTGAGAGGGTACTTGTGTTAGGCAGTTTTCAAGATATGAAATGTCTGAATTAACGGAAAACATAATGGGTATTCAACGTCTCAGTACGCGATATGAGGTGTGTTGCCGAAGGATATCCATAAATAAGGACACGTACTGATCATTTAGGTACAGAAAATTTTTTATATGATAACAGTGCAGTTGGAGGTGATACCAGGAACATCGCTGAGAATGCTTCTTTCACTAAGGTGAAGATTTTGCCATTCCTTGAGTAGTACAACAGGACTTGGTTCCTAGCTGTGCCCGTCATGTATGTCCGTGACTGATGCATCGTACGTCGCATAGTCGCACAACATTCGACATGGCCTACATCTGGATGTTTTCATTAAGAGATTATTCGCATTACTAATTTCCAGAGGAAGTCTGCGAGACAAACCTCTGTCAGCTAATATCGAGGATCTCCAATAATTTCAGTAAATGACAAATATTTCCGAGCAACAGAGCTACCATCTGATTACTTACAGAGCTGCAGCAGTTAAGTAAAAAGCTAAAATAGGTTAATTGGATACCATAAATTATAAAAAATTAAGGTATTGTCGGGTACATAAAATTTTTTATTAATGATGAACAACTCGTATCATGGAAGATAACTTTGAAAACAAAAAAAAAACTCTACAGGTGTGCTTGGCTAGGATAATAAATCAACTTTTTACAGAACTCGAAGTGATAAACCTAGGTCGATACAGGTTAGTATCCAATTTCTGCAGACATCACAAGGCGAAAGACAGACGGAATAAGGAGCTAAGGCAGACGTGAAGGAATACAATATTAAACAACTCTTAGAGTGCTGTACATCAGTTCAGAATTGGAAACACAGATCGTCATGGTTTTGTCAGTGTAGAGGCTGCAAAAGGGTAATCTTTTACACTTCATTTAACTATTACAAACGCTAGAAGTCAGATTGCGGTAATAGCCGCGAATCTGCTAAACTATGTGAGGATTTCGATACTTACTGACGTAGGACAGTAAAGCTGGAGGTCACCGGAATTACAGATGGCAATTACTGTACGTTCCGAGCAAAAACACTGCTAGTAATAATAGAAGCTCACAGTGGCTGATGATTAGTTTCTAAATCCCACAGTCTTTCATGAAAAAAGAGTGGTTGAAATCCCCTTTAATGGCAAATGACAGCCAAAATGATTTCACATCAGTCAGGTTTGCTTGAGTAAGACCACTTTCATACAGTTTTGTTTTACCAGGAGTCAGATATAAATACACCGCAGTTAAAGAGAATTTTGAGCTACAAAGTGCTACAAATAAATCACGTGGCTAACACAACCAAACCCGGGAACAACAATGGAAATATCCTTCACAACGTTCATCGAATTCTTCCGAAAAGCAAAAATCAGGAGCTACACACAGGAAATACAAAATTCCAGAAAAAAAGCAAAGCCCATTACGATAATTATTGGGCACCGAATGAACAAACTTGTTAAGGCAGATGTCATTCAGCTCTAAAAAGGCAGGTTATATTAAATTCAAATTATTTATCTTAAATCTTAAGATCTCCTAACAATACCTAAAAACCTTGTTACAGTAAACGATTTGCGAAAGCAGATTCATTACGTTACATAGGCACAAATTAGAGACTATAATAACAAATAAAAATCTACTCGTTACTCAACAAGTAATTCATCTCATTATAATCGTACTTCAAATAAAATACTGAAATTAGGTACTCACTTCAATAATCCAGCCTCGATTAACTTATCTAATAAGTCAATTACGAGTACTTGCTGGAAGACTGATATATATAGCAGTAACACTCACTAGAAATAGTGGAGAAAACCAAGTAGCTTCTTGATAGAAACCTTGACACTCATCCTGAAAATAATCTGTTAACAGCAGATCAATTGGCATTCTCAACAAAGGAATCATTTTTTGTTATCAAAAATGCTGTTCTGGTACTGTCAAACAGAAAAAAAGAAATCCCCTCACCAATTTGTGTGATTTCGCCAAAGCCTTTGCGTGTGTATGTCAAGGCATTATACTAGTAAAACTATAATAGTATAATTCTACATGAATTGTCGGTGTCATATCTTAATTTCATCAAGAAGAATGCCACAATACCAAATGATACGACAGCTATAAAGCGAACCCACTGTAGAATTATTGAGCCATGTTGCCTCTACAGGCGTCTATTACTCCAGAACTCTCTCGAGTACTGGATTTTGATCGTGAACTGACCTGTCGATTATGGCCCATGAATGATCGATGGGACTGATTCGGGGAGATTTGGGTTGTCAAATCTTTCGTGCGATTTGTCAAGAACGCTCACCAATACAATCGTGAAACACTGTGTCCCACTGGTATGACGCATTGACGTCTATAAATATCCCATCGTGGTTTAGGAACATCAACTTCACGAGTTTCTGCAAATGGTCTCCAAGTAGACAAACGTAACTATTTCCAGTCAATAATCGGCTGAAATGGACCAGAGGACTCAGTCCACTCGATGTAAACGCAGTCCACATTATTATGAAGCCAACACCAACTGGGGCAGTGCCTTGATGACGAGATGGGTCCATGGCACCATCGAGGCTGCCCCCACAGTTGACCCATATCATCTGAACTCACTGAAATCAGGACTCATCTGACCAGACCACAGGTTTTTAGTTACCTAGGGTTCAACCAACGTCGTCACGAGCCTAGGAGAGTTGGTACAGATAGTGTTAGGAAAGACACTCGGGTCCGTCTCTGCTGCAGTAGCCCATTAATGCCACATTTCGCCGCACTGTTCTAACGGATACGTCCGTAATATGTGTCACAATGATTTCAGCTGTAAATTGATATTTCTTACCTCAGTGCGTATGGTATATATATATATATATATATATATATGTGTGTGTGTGTGTGTGTGTGTGTGTGTGTGTGTGTTAGTTACAAGATTGTTTTTTGTTGTTTAGTGTATCTTATTGCGTTCCTTGGTTTTTCTTCAGGCTGTGAAGAGCAGTCATTCGTTCCAGGGGACAACGAAGTGCTGTCTACATTAGGTAGGCTGTGAAGAGTTGTCTTTCGTTCCAGGGCTACAAAAAATGTTCAAATGTGTGTGAAATATTATGGGACTTAACTGCTAAGGTCATCAATCCTTAAGCTTACTCACTACTTAACCTAAATAATCCTAAGGACAAACACACATACCCATGCCCGAGGGGGGGACTCGAACCTCCGGGGGGCCAGCTTCACCGTCCATGACTACAGCGCCTATGACCGCTCGTCTAATTCCGCACGGCCCAAGGGGTACAAGAAGTGCTGCCTACGTTAGGTATTTTGAATCTGAGACTCGTTCTTTGATTGAAAGCAGTAACAACTTTGTCTCACATGTTGGACTGTTAAGCCTAAGGCATCTGAGGACTTTCTTTCAGGTTTTACTCTCTCAGCCTTTTAAGATCCCTCTTCACCACAAGGCAGTGGTTCCACTCTTTATTTGCCCTTAGGAGGGAATGAGTGCTTCCTCCGCCAGCTGCGCCGTACCAAAGATGTTCTTCTCCGCCTTAGCTGCCGTTAAGGACTTCGCCATACCACTGGCAAGGGTTGATAATGGTAAGGAAAAAAGAGAGGTTTAGGATACGATAGGATAGGAGACAGGCTAATGATAGGCCGTTGGGGGACACACGTCTCTGGCCCCTCCCCTTTGGCCTGTGCGGCAAGGGTAACCTGCTATTAGCTACGCTACCGCCGACGTAGTCCTCCGGATCCAGAGCATTCAAAACCTTCTCGCCCGCACGGATAGTGCTACGTCAAGGCGGTGTCCCCTAAGGAAGCATAGAATTGTGGCCTGTAGAAATGAAGCCGAAAAGTTCGGTTTTGGACAGCTGATCAGAACTTCCAATCAGGTTGTTAATAAACTGCTACAATCTTCTTCTCCTTTTGTCTTATCCAAATTGTCTAAGGGGTCGGTAATCTTAGTGACAGTCGGTGTCCGGATGCCCCTCATGAAGCTACCACCCCTCGTGGGATCTGTTAATGGGCCCCGTTTGTTTGCGTTCAGAATAAATCTCAGATTCAAGAGCCGGGACGATTTCTGAAAGTTTGCGTAGTGTGTATCTAAGGCGGTACGTGGGAAACAGCCCGGCGCTTACCCGGCTGTATATGAGAAAACAGCCTAAAAACAACATCCAGACTGGCTGTCTCACCAGCCCTCATCTTTAAACCACGATATTTAATAACCTCGCCTGTCGAGTTGGGGCAGTAAACAGCTATGATACCAATCGATGGACACTACTTAAGTAGTCTATGTGAAGCTCTAACAGCAGTATGCGAAACGTGTAAACATTAACGATATGTAAACATTGGTAAACAATACAAAGAGCGGAAGAAGACCTCTCGAGCATTTAAGTAGCGCAAGCTTTCAAATGTGTGAATTATTTGAATGAACAGAATTTCAAAGCAGTTTCGGGTCGTCAGACACAACAGATTTAATCACTTCACTACTAACGAGCTGTTAATGATATACTAATATTCCATAAGTCATTATGATGTTATACTTTGTAATAGAAAGCGCAGTGGAGGCTGTTGGTTTCACTAAGGAGGGGAGGAAGGGGGCGTAGCAATTCCACTGCTGACAATTTGCGGCGTCAGCTAGGTCAATACACCTTGGTTGTCGGGAAACGCCCTCGAAATTTCCCCAGTTTCCGTACGCATTAGCAAGAGAAAGACGTCTTACTGTGACGTTGGCAGTGCTCTGGGTGTGCGTTGGGTTGCTTTGGGGAAGGAGACCAAACAGCGAGGTAATCGGTCTCATCGGATTAGGGAAGGACGCGTAAGGAAGTCGGCCGTGCCCTTTGAAAGGAACCATCCCGACATTTGCCTGGAGCGATTTAGGGAAGTCACGGAAAACCTAAATCAGGATGGCCGGACGCGGGGTTGAACCGTCGTCCTCCCGAATGCGAGTCCAGTGTCTAACCACCGCGCTACCTCGCTCGGTCTGGGTGTGTGTAGTCTGTTGTTTGTATCTGAGGAATGATTTTCTTCTCACTTTCCTTTAGTCGCCAACGTATCATTCACATAGACGATATCCCACTTCGTAGGTTATTCCAAATAACTTTGTCCAGTACTCACAATAGATCTACCGACGACATTTACAAGTCGAAAGACATTTATTTTAACAGGTGGAATCTTGCATTTCGCAGCAGTGTAGTATTATTCGTACTATCTTCACTGACTACTAATTCACTTAGGCTTAATGTTTGTGAAGAGTTAATTAGTACTCTATGCACTTAAAACTCAACAGTAAGCGTTCAAATTTATCCGTATGTCTGTCTAAGGAATGATAAAGTGTATTCAAAACTTGCTTTTTGCATTTGTTGGCTCATGCTTTGTTTAAGGCATTATTATTTATGTGTGCGGGTTCAATAATTCATAACATAAAGGTTTCTCAAGATATTCGTTCCATGTTAACAGCCCTGCATCATTTACTATGTGAACTGATCTACCTGTCTTGATCGCAGCGTGAAATTAATTAGAATACGGACTAAGTGTCCTCTCTTCGATGTTGTTAGTTAACATTTGGTGCATATCCTCACCTGCAGCCTTACTCCTGGATGAAGTAACACGGTAAGATTTAATAGCAAAAGATTCATATTCTACTGCCTTTCAAAGACGTATACCAAATCTTGTAGCTTTGAGAATAGGTGAGATTTACAATTTATATCTTCCCACAATTATTTTATTTTTACAGCAGTCTTTTATTCCATTATATCTTCGGTGTTAATTCGACTCCTCTTATTCTCTGAGAAAAAACGCAGAGATAAGGCTCCTGTCTCATCCTAGAACTTCATTACCATTGTATTCGCACTGCTGTGTTAACAAAAGTCGTCTCAGCTAAGCATGTTTAAGGGCTCTTCCTATCTCTGCTCCTTACCTGCAGGTACATACAGCTTACTCACAGATCCAAGTCACTGACCATCTTTCTGACCGCGCTGGTCCAGATAACCAGCTCTACACTTGTGATTTTTCAATCAAGAGAATTAAATTTCAAGTATTCTTCGGGAATTTCGGTGTGAACATTTACGGGGAAGCACAATTATTCTCTTCAAAGAGAGGACAGAAGTACAGACACAGAAAAAACACATCACCACACCTGATACGGTGTAGGAAAGCAGCTAGCATTCCGAGATGGCTTCCTGTCATCCCTGGATGCTAATAATACAGACACTGCTTGGATTTGAAAGGAATCGCGTACAGTTCTTCCTGCAAAACAGTGCCAATTTCAGATAATGGTAATGGATGTGGACAGCGATCACGCAGCCTCTCTTCATAGTAGACCATAAATATTAAATAATATTAAGACCTGGTGATGTGGTGGCAAGGGCGATGCGACAAATCATACTTGTGTTCAATAAACCAATCCTCGAGACAGGATCGCCATTGTGGAACACTCATTGTTCAGTGAGGGGATCCTGATCACGAAAAATGGTCACTTAATTGTTGACATTAACACCAGCTTGCAGAGTAACTATGGGGCTACAACAATACCTCAATACTTCTGTCCCAAGCATTACCGAACCCCAGCCATGTTTCTCTCTTGTGAGGTGCACGCTGCCGCCTAAATGCTTTTCTTCTATTGGCTACGCCAGAGCCCATATTTTATGACTTCAGCACCACATTTTCTTATTATAGGCAATTGCTTGTAATATCCTGCTTATAAAGGTCACATGGTGTTCTTTTTGTGCATCCAGGGTTCGCCAGTTCGACATTCAGTTCTGCGGTGGTATCTGCCGCTGTCGTCTTCTTATATAGCTTCGCAGTTCTTGCCAAACACCGTTCATCACGATCTCTCAAAACAGTCTTCTGTCCGCGCTGGTACTTACCGGATGATATCCTCAGCTTTCCCCGTCTTGTGTATGAATCTTTGATCGGAGCCTCTTGAATCAACAAACATTTCGGCAACCCAGGTTACGAAAGCACTCCCAATACGAGATGAAAAATTTTTCCACGTTCGAACGCACTGGGCTTTTATCAAATGCACGCACAATAACACAGAACACTATTCTGAACGCGAGTGGGATTTGTAACGCGTTGACGATATTGCAAAGGTGCCGTTCGTGGTCAAATACAACAGTGCAACATGCAAGTTTGGCTATTTGCATTAGTGTTGAATCATGCATTTCTGACTTTGTTCCAATTTTTGTGCCGCCCAACCCTCTTGAACGTTCTCAGGGTTGGAGAGATGACAACTGGATGATGAATATGTTCTGGGGCAGGAAACAGGACTGTTTCTACACGAGCCAGCCATTGTCAGAGAGTGTAACCGTCGCTCAAACCTGGGACAGTTGTGCCCATAAACACAACTTGCCACCCACGGCAGACGAACTTTACCTTGTAACTGGGATGTCCTCAAGAGTATGGGAGGCTGACGAGTTGGTTTGGAAACAGACTGCCTCCTGGGGATCTAAAACCACATCAGAGGTTCTGGGGAGGCAGCAAGGAGTTGATGCTTTCATATACCGGGAGACCTATTTAAATAGGTTTAGTAATTAGGTTTGTTTAAAAAATAAAACTGTACAACGTAACTTCGTAGAAGTGTTCTTGAGTAAGTGCGCACTTGGTCTGAAAATGGTCAACACGTACATCTGCAGATTAATCACCTTGTGTTTCCTTCAGTTTGTCATTGCCACTTCTTGTCCCATTGATAATACTTTTGTAGTCAGCCCACCAGAGTCTATTATCATGATTGACAAAGCGGAAAAATCAGTTCTGAAACAGGAATTCAACTTCCAACAATCTCAAATCGCTATGCAGTCTTCATCAGTGGTGTCGAACAAGTAATTTCCGCGCTCCCTGGCCACGACGCGGAAGCGACACTTTGGGAAATGTGCCCCACGGTCACTGCAACCAAACATCACGAAAGCGGGAAGAGCTGAGATTCGAGAACTACGGAACGATCCGGAAATAGCCGATCTGCCTGCGGGCAAAGCAAATCTCACTGTACCTCAACCGCTGCCAGAGCACATTCGAATGATGTATTACCTACTCGAGGATTTGGCACACAGAAAATTGAAGGCAGACCAGACCAATAGAATGAAGACGACTTGAGCTTCTCTGCCAGTCACTGTCGAAGGAAATCATCCAGGATCTTCGACCACGAGCTGCTACACCACCAAGGCCTTATGGCTTACCTAATGTTCAGAAACAGCAAGTTCTTCTACGTCCTATTGTAAGCGAAACAGGCACAACATTGTAACAGCTGGCCAAACATCTAATGACTGTATTACGGTCCTACGTCGGTAAATGTCAGCACCGCATTAAGAAGTCTGTACATTTCACAACATATGTAAAAACTGCGCCTCCGTGACCAGGACCTCACGTTGAATTTCAGTACATAGTGTATACAATAAATCTACTAATGCTGATTTCTATCTTCACGCTGCGAGCTGCTGTCATCCTTCATTGCCTGGGGTTGTTCAACGCACGCTGGAACGCAGGGCTCTTTCAAAATCGGACGACGTAAGCCTACCAAGAAAGCTTCACAATATTAAGTATGTTTTCAACATTAACGGAAACGACGAGAGTCAAATTAGACGAAACTTCGGGCACAAAGTACAACCACAGCAGACATTAAATGACGAGGAGGAAAACATAATTTCGTACCTGAGGTTTGCCGGAAAAGTATCGAACCGAATCGGGGGAAAATTGGAGGTGGTCCAATGCCCATACGCTCTCATTACTGAACCGTGTGTGACAATAAAATGTTGATCTTTGACGACATATTTTACCCTGCATTATTGTGCGCGGGTATATGGAGACATAGTTATCTACGATGAGCAACCCAGAACTTCCGCTGGATGCGATGGAACGGGTGAAGTGCGCGCCGTATCTACACAGAAGCTGGTGTCCCAGCATACCGATAGTATTCATTCTGGAAACATCCCCCAGGCTGTGGCTAAGCCATGTCTTCGCAATATCCTTCCTTCCAGGAGCTCTAGTTCTGCAAGGTTCGCAGAAGAGCTTCTGTGAAGTTTGGAAGGTAGGAGAGGAGGAACGGGCAAAACTGAAGCTGTGCAGGCGGGTCATGTGTCGCGCTTGGGTAACTCAGTTGGTAGAGCACTTGCCCGCAGAAAGGTGAAGATCCCGAGTTAGAGTCTCAGTCGGGTACACAATTTTAACCTGCATACAAGCCAACTCACGCGGCGGATGCTACAGGACAGAAGCCACCCACCCCAATTACGATAACGATCGCGAATGACAATGTTAGTGAAAGAGTATCTCCGAATGATACCATACATACGAAATGTTTACCTGTCTTCACCGCAGCCTACAGAACCTATGGCGAAAGCTCCATTAGTTACTGTATCAGAAGAAACTACTGTAGCGGCTGTCACTGGACAGGATGCACACACCCCGATTTCGACGACTCTCACGAATGACAATGTTCGCACAAGCGAAACTACAACGGCGACCACCGAAACTTTGGTGGCGTCTTTCTCCAAAACACAATTCACAGAACCGATGACGAAAGCCGCACTCACCAACACTCCTAGTTACTCGAAAGTTTCTGAAACAGAATCTGCTCATGATAATATTTCTGATCAGGGCCAGGAAATATCCTGAGAATCGTTACTGAATACCTCTCTGGGAACTACCTATAATAATAGTTCGAAACCACTCTCACGATCGGACCGAACTGGATTTAATGGAATGGAATTGATCTCGCATCTTTGATGACGTCCACATTTAAGTTGGTACAGTTGACTATGAAGCAGTTGTAGTTAAAATGGTCACCAATGCAGGAAGCTCAACTGGAAGAAACAAGTGTTGTTATACGTTTAGCAAACTAGATAAAGAGTCAGTAGTATTGTATACCAATGGTGTGTGGTGGAGGGCACTTTATGGGCCACTGTCATTACCTCCCTTCTCTGTTCCAGTCGCGTATGGTTCGCGGGAAGAACGACTGTCTGAAAGAGTCCGTGCGCGCTCGAATCTCTCTAATTTTACATTCGTGATCTCCTCGGGAGGTATAAGTAAGGGGAAGCAATGTATTCGATACCTCATCCAGAAACACACCCTCTCGAAACCTGGCGAGCAAGATACACCGCGATGCAGAGCGCCTCTCTTGCAGAGTCTACCACTTGAGTTTGCTAAACATCTCCGTAAAGCTATCACGGTTACCAAATAACCCTGTGACGAAACACGCCGCTCTTCTTTCGATCTTCTCTATCTCCTCCGTCAACCTGATCTGGTACGGATCCCATACTGATGAGCAATACTCAAGTATAGGTCGAACGAGTGTTGTGTAAGCCACCTCCTTTGTTGATGTACTACATTTTCTAAGGACTCTCCCAATGAATCTCAACCTGATACCCGCCATACCAACAACTAATTTTATGTGATCATTCCACGTCAAACCGTTCCGCACGCATACTCCCAGATATTTGTAACTGCTACCAGTGTTTGTTCCGCTATCATATAATCATACAATAAAGGAGCCTTCTTTCTACGTATTCGCAATACATTACATTTGTCTATGTTAAGGGTCAGTTGCCACTCCCTCTACCAAGTGCCTATCCGCTGCAGATCTTCCTGCATTTTGCTACAATTTTCTAATGCTGCAACTTCTCTGTATACTACAGCATCGTCCGCGAAAAGCCGCATGGAACTTCCGACACAATCTACTAGGTCATTTATATATATTGTGAAAAGCAATGGTCCCATAACACTCCCCTGTGGTACGCCAGGGGTTACTTCGAAGTCTGTAGACGTCTCTCTATTGATAACAACATGCTATGTTCTATTTGCTAAAAACTCTCCAATCCAGCCACACAGCTTGCCTGATATTCCGTAGGCTTTTACTTTGTTTATCAGGCGACAGTGCGGAACTGTATCGAAGGCCTCCCGGAAGTCAAGGAAAATAGCATCTACCTGGGAGCCTGTATCTAATATTTTCTGGGTCTCATTAACAAATAAAGCGAGTTGGGTCTCACACGATCGCTGTTTCCGGGATCCATGTTGATTCCTACAGAGTAGATTCTGGGTTTCCAAAAACGACATGACACTCGAGCAAAAACTTATTCTAAAATTCTACAACAGATCGACGTCAGAGATATAGGTCTATAGTTTTGCGCATCTGCTCGACGACCCTTCTTGAAGACTGGGACTACCTGTGCCCCCTGTGAGAAGGGGGGCAAGTTCTTTCGCGTACTCTGTGTAGAATCGAAATGGTATACCGTCTGGTCCAGTGGACTTCCCTCTGTTGAGTGATTGCAGTTGCTTTTCTATTCCTTGGACACTTATTTCAATGTCAGCCATTTGTTCGTTTGTGCGAGGATTTAGAGAAGGAACTGCAGTGCGGTCTTCCTCTGTGAAACAGCACTGGAAAAAGGTGTTTAGCATTTCAGCTTTACGCGTGTCATCCTCTGTTTCAATGCCGTCATCATCCCGGAGTGTCTGGATATGCTGTTTCGAGCCAATTACTGATTTAACGTAAGACCGGAACTTCCTAGGATTTTCTGTCAAGACGGTACATAGAATTTTACTTTCGAATTCACTGAACGCTTCACGCATAGCCCTCCCTGCGCTAACTTTGATATCGCTTAGCTTCTGTTTGTTTGAGAGGTTTCGGCTGTGTTTAAACTTGCAGTGAAGCTCTCTTTGCTTTCGCAGTAGTTTCCTAACTTTGTTGTTGAACGACGGTGGGTTTTTCCCGTCCCTCACAGTTTTACTCGGCACGTACCTGTCTAAACCGCATTTTACGATTGCCTTGAACTTTTTCCATAAACACTCATCATTGTCAGTGTCGGAACAGAAATTTTCGTTTTGATCTGTTAGGTAGTCTGAAATCTGCCTTCTATTACTCTTGCTAAGCAGATAAATCTTCCTCCCTTTTTTTATATTCCTGTTAACTTCCATATTCAGGGACGCTCCAACGGCCTTATGATCACTGATTCCCTATTCTGTACTTACAGAGTCGAAAAGTTCGGGTCTGTTTGTTATCAGTAGGTCCAAGATGTTATCTCCGCGAGTCGGTTCTCTGTTTAGTTGCTCGAGGTAATTTTCGGATAGTGCCCTCAGTATAATGTCACTGGATGCTCTGTCCCTACCACCCGTCCTAAACATCTGAGTGTCCCAGTCTATATCTGGTAAATTGAAATCTCCACCTAAGACTATAACATGCTGAGAACATTTATGTGAAAAGTATTCCAAATTTTCTCTCAGTTGTTCTGCCACTAATGCTGCTGAGTCGGGAGGTCGATAATATGAGCCAATTATTAACCTAGCGCGGTTGTTGAGTGTAACCTCAAGCCATAATAATTCCCAGGAACTATCCACTTCTACTTCACTACAGGAGAAACTACTACTAACAGCGACAAACATGCCACCACCGGTTGCATGCAATCTATCCATTCTATACTCCATCTGTGCCTTTGTAAAAATTTCGGCAGAATTTATCTCTGGCTTAGAAGAAAATTATCGAAAAATCACTCAGAAGACCTGATAAAATTCCGGTCGCATGTAAAGGCTGCTAGTGGCACATAAGTTATTGATAGGCTATGACGGTAGAGGCAGCAACTAATAATAGGTTTAGCAGACTAAAAGCAGAAAAGCTTAACACCTTTCCCAAACTGCCCTGAGCCATTGTGATCTGAAAAGATGAGTCAATGGCGTTGAGAGACCACTGAGATTGATAAAGTCAAACAAAACTCCAGCTCTTGACGGAAAAGCTATCTGAATCTATTCCGATGATCCGGCTGAATTAACTTAACACTTCTGTTAACCATAATATACCGATTACGTCCCAAAAAAAAAAAAAATTATGGGGTGAAATTTTAAAGGGTATCTCGAACATATTGTCCTTCTTCATGTAAACAGCACTGATTAGGTAACCAGCGATCACGTGAAACCAAAATCGTCCTGATAAGAAGCACAGAAAGTCATGGAAACATGCATTCAATCATATGAAGTATTTCGTAACTTTCGAAAGTGATTTGATTCAGTGCAACACAAACGTATCTCTCCTGTAGGGAGCGCGAAGACACATTTGATATAATCTCATCTTGCACAGAGGCGTTTAATCAATCTTCTTGCGTCCCACATGCAAATAGACCAGGAAAAATCCCCCCAAAAAATGATACTTTGAGAACACCCTCTTCCATGCAGTTCACAGTGCTTTGAAGAGTATAGATACATATGTCGATGGAGATGTATAGCTGGCGTGCGTTATTCAAAAATTTCACTCCAGTGGCGATCGGTTTCTTTCTGTTGGTATTTGTTAGTTATATTCCTTTTTCGTTCAATAAACTCGTAGCAAGGATGTATTTGTAGATGGCAGACATATTTGCAAAGGAAACAAGGAGAATTCACTTTGGAAATAAGGACAGACGTGGCTGGATTCAGTCGTTATTCCACCAATCCAAAATGACTTACTCCTTAAGGTCGCGAACCAGTCGAGTATACGGTACTGTAATGAGACATTCTGATCCCCTTGCATTCCCCACCTTCACATCGCGTCCGTGTGTTTCCCTCACAGACCACGGGGGTTGGGTTGTTTGGGGGAGAGACCGAACAGCGAGGTCATCGGTCTCATCGGATTAGGGTAGGACGGGAAAGAAAGTCGGCCGTGTCCTTCCAATGCAAGCATCCCAGCATTTGCTTGGAGCGATTTTGGAAATTCACGCAAATCCTAAAACAGGATGGTAGAATAACGGGATTGAATCGTCGTCCTCCCGAACGCGAATCCAGTGTGCTAACCACTGCGCCACCTCCCGCGGTCACAGACTGCCTCTTGATCATCATCGCCTTCTTCTTTTCACTATTCACAGACTCCGATTGTCAACGAATCATGTCTTCATGACGTCACCTTCAACAATGTGTTCCGTCACGAAACCAATCGAATCGTTGCAAAACTCACTGAACATGTGGAAAACGACTTGTTCTCACAACGTCAGCAGGTTTCGTAATTAGTTCGCTGATACAAAGGAAATAACGTGGCTCAAGAATTTCAGTTAACCTGCTCTTAGAGATGGATTGACTGCTTTGTAGACCGCCTCCAGACAACCCAAAGAGTTCAGATACATTCGTACATGGAAGGAAAAGTACACGTAATGGTTAATAATTGTAGACTGAAAGCAATACTGAGAGGGTACTCCTGATAAGCAGTTTTCATGATAGAGTATTCAACATCTAAGTACGGAAAGCTTTTAACATCGCTCAGAATGTCTCTTTCACTAAGGCGAAGAATATGCTATTCCTTGAGTAATACAATAGGCCTTGGATCCTCGGGATTCGTTGAACCATCTGTGCCTGCCATGTATGTCAGTGACTGACTCAGCGTACGTCGCATAGTCTCACAACATGCGACATGGCCTACATCTGGATGTTTTCTTCAAGAGTTTATTTGCATTCCTCATTTCCAGATGCAGTCTGCGAGGCAGAACTCCGTCAGCTAATCCCGATATTCTCCAATACTTTTAGTAAATGGCAAATGTTTCTGGGCAACAGAGATACCATCTGACTATACACGCAACTACATCAGTTAAGTGTAAAGCTAAAATAAGTTTACTGGATAACACAAATAATAAAGTATCAGGGTATTGTATGCTGCATACAGAAACTCTATTTTAGATGAACAACTCTTATCACTAAAGGAACTGTAAGATCAGAAAATATATCTGGTGGTGTGCTTGGCTAGGGAAACTCCTTTTCACAGTTACAGAAATCGAAGAGATGTATGCCGATACAAGTTAATCTCAAATTGACTACACATCACAAGAGAAAGTATAGATGGAATAAGGTGCCAAGCCAGACGTAAAGGCGTACAATATTAAGCGGATTTTCGATTGCTGTACTTTAGTGACAGAGCTGGGAGCTCAGAACGTAGTGGATTTGTCAGTTTAGAGGCTCCAACAGGGAAATTCTTTAGACTTCATTTAACTATTACTAAGGACAAAATACAGACTGTGGTAATAGCTGTGATGTCGGTAAAATATGTGAGGACTTCGGTATTTCTTTAACGTAGGACAGTAAAGGTGGAGGGCACCTAGAATTACTGATGGCCAGTTTCGGTACGTTTTCAACCAAAACACTCCTTGAAACTCACGAAATTACACAAACAGAACAAATCAATGCGGCTGTTGTAGCTCTTACCACTGCTGTCCAAGACGCAATGGCTGACGCCATACCAATTCGACCACCACAACATCATTCAGCGGCGCTCCTTCAGCAGATACTGAACACTATCTCACTGAGAAACCGTGTCAGGAGATATTGGCAGAGGACCCGGCACCCGTTGTATGAAGGGCACGTTAACAGGCTCCAGGGAATCATACGGGAAAAAAGACATACATTTAAGAACAAAGTTGGATCAAAAACTCGCCGGGATGGATACCACACGTCCTCGAGTGTGGCAGCTAGCCCGACACTTCACCAGGGATAAACACTAGACCCCAACGCTACAGGGACCGGACGGCCCCGCCTACTCCGCGGAGGAGAAGGCGGAGCTCATGGCCACCACACTAGCAGCGTCTTTTGCACCGAACCTGGCTCTTTCCGACCCAGCGTTCACACTTGAAACTGCCCAGGTGGTTACACAGCTTGTAGCCCAGCCAGTGCGCACCGAAATCAGACGCACAACAACAAACGAAAAAACACATGGGCTATTATGCACACCACATCTAGGAAAGCCCCGGGTCATGATGGCATTCAGAACCGCGTTTTCCAGGAGCTCACTGTCAACGCCATAGAATATCGAACCTACATTACGAATGCCATACTCAAGCACCAACACTTCCCCGCCTTTTGGAAGACGGCCAAGGTCCTGATGCTCAGGAAGCCAGGGAAAGACCACTCCCTCCCACAAATTTACCGACCCATCAGCCTGCTGAACTCGCTCAGTAAGGTCGTTGAGAAGGTGATTCTAAAACGATTCACTCGGTTTTGCATTGATAATGACACCCTGCGCCCGGAGCAATTCCGATTCTGGAACCCCCACTCGACAACACAACAACTACTGAGAGTCGTAGAATACACAGCACACGGCTACAGCACGGACAAAGCAACTGGGTCAGTGTTCCTTGACATCGAGAAAGCCTTCGATCGTCTCTGGCACAATGGCCTCATCCGCAAACTCACGGACGCTGGGTTCCCCGACGGACTCTTATGTCTCGCACACTTATACCTCACCAACAGAAGTTTCAACACTGACATTCAGGGCAAACAATCGACACAACATATTATCCAAGCAAGGTAGCATACTAGGGCCCCTTTTGTTTAATCTCTACATTAATGATATTCCAACGACACAAAACACGACGGTTGCCATCTATGTGGATGACACGGCCATCGTTGCGCAAGACTGGAAAGCGTCAAACATTAATAACAGACTACAGACAGCACTCAGAACTGTCGAGCCTTGGTTGGAGAAGTGGCGTATTAAAGTAAACGTCGACAAGTGCGAGGCAGTTCTGTTCACTCGCAGGCCGAAATTACTGCGCAAACGCCAAAATTGCAGACCAATAACACTACATGCAAGTCCAATACGCTTCACTGCGAAAGTCAGATACCTCGGTGTTTGGCTGGCCCGGAAGCGCACATGGGGGGGACCACATACAATACATGACCGACAGGGCAAACGCGAGGTACAGACAACTCTATCCTATGCTCAACAGGAAAAGTACACTGAATAGGAGGGTGTCTAGGACATTATACATGAGACTGACTAGACCGCTGATGACATACGCAGCTCCTGTCTGGGGATACGCAGCGTCCACACACCTGGACCGCCTCCAGAAAATACAGAACAAGGTATTACGTATCATAAGCAATGCTCCCCGATACACACGGACAGCGGACCTTCACCGAGAATACCGACTGGAGACTCTCCAGGAGGTATTCAAAAATGTCGTCACAGGACTGTACAAGAAATCAAGTCACTCGAACAATCCTCACATCCTACACCTGGGCCACTACGACCACTACCATAGGTGGAAACACAAGCTCCCAAAGACACTCCTTAGGGACTAACCATCTATGGTAACTTCGTAACTACGCAAACAACACAATGATGCGAGCCCCTGCACTTCAGCCACTGACTAGCTTGCTAGCTGAGCCTCTGCCATGAGAACAGGCAATCGCAGGGAAGCCATACGCGACTCACAAACAAACCCCCAACACATATCACACTGCCAGTTCCTTCAGGACCATCGAACTGACAAACCTACAGGGATATGGCTATGTTGCAGGAGCAGCAGCTGGCCCGAGAGACATCGTCGGTACAACAGCAGCAGAGCTCACCTCCTCGACAGGACTGATCATTCCTTTAAAATCTGGCAACGCTTCTATGGTACTGATGCGTGACACCCAACCGCTAACATAACCTTACCTTGCACGATCTGTCGCAGATAGCAAGAAACCGCTACTGCCCTTATTACCCAACCTGACACTGTCGCAGAGGTTTTTTCCCTCCTTACCTTGCACGATCTGTCGCAGATAGCAAGAAACCGCTACTGCCCTTACTACCCAACCTGACACTATCGCAGAGGTTTTCTCCCTCCTTACCTTGCACGATCTGTCGCAGATAGCAAGAAACCACTACTGCCCTTACTACCCAACCTGACACTGTCGCAGAGGTTTTTTCCGTTGGCACTTTTTTTCCCTCAGCCCTTTAGACCGCTCTTCTTTCAAGCTTGACTCTGTCTAGCTTTTTCGACCACTTCTATCACCCAGATGCACCCGTATTAATGGGTAACCCTACCCAGACGTACGGATAACATCGCAGTTCCTCGCTCCTGCGACCTCCTCGATTCTATATACTAACAATGCAGAGGTCTGAGTAGACCTTTTGAGTTGGTCACCATGCTTGTGCGAGCGTGGAGGGGCTCACACCGAAAGGCTTATCTGAAGCTCACAGCAGCTCTTAATTAGTTTCTGAAACCCACAGTCTTTCAGAAAAAAAGAATGGTTGATCTACCAATTAATAGTAAATGCCAGCCAAAAAGTTATCACATCAGTCATATTTATTTAACAAAGACAACTTCCAAATCACTTTTGCTTTATTAGAGCCCGGGGATAACGATACTGAAATTCAAGAGACCATTGTACTTCAAAGTGCCAAAAAAAAAGACGCAGCTAGCACAACCAGGACTAGAACTATACTACAAATAATCCTTAACAACGTTCCACTACATATTCCGAAAGGTAAAATTCACACACTCCACAAAAGAAGTACAAAATTTCAAGTAGAAAGCAAAGCCCATTACGAGTGCTATTAGGCACCAAATGAATAAACTTGTTAAGGCAGTTGACATTCAGCTCTAAAAAGATAGCAAGACTAAGGTTATTTTAAATTCAAATTATTTACCACTGTTCCTAAGACTTCCTAACAGTCCTTATATACCGTAGTAGAGAAAACCATTTACGGAAGCAGATCCATTATTTTACTTAGAAAAGAAGTCTATACTAACAAATAAAAATCTTTTGTTACTCACCCTGTAAGTCTTCTGATTATAATCGTATTTCAGATAAAGGATTAAAATTATGTACTCATTTCAACATGCCACCCTCTGTCTAAGACGTCATTACAGTCTGATTCTTCTTTGTTTACGCTGTGTACTGAGTGTTTAAGATGCCTCCGATAATCATGAGTCCCGCCGACTGTGATGTACGAGCTGTTATAAGATTTCTTAGTGATAAGGCCAAAAAGCGATCGATATTCATCGTTGGATCTGTGCAGTTTAAGGAGGTATCATGAGTGATGGAATGATAAGAAAATGGGTGACAGCATTTAAAGATGGCCGCACAAATGTGCATGATGATTAACGGAGTGAGCGTCCTTCGATCGTTAATGAAAGTTTGGTGCAGGAAGTGGACAATAAGGTGAGAGAAAACAGACGCGTTACGATTTCCTCCATGCGGGTTGACTTTCCTAATGTTTCTCGTAGTCTTGTATGGCACTGTGACTGAGCACTTGAATTACCGGAAATTGTGGGAATGATGGGTACTGAAAAGGTTGACCCATGTGCAAGAAACCAAACGTTTAGACAGTGCATTGACTTTCCTTGAACGGTACCACAATGACGGTGATGATTTCTCAAGTCAAATCGTTACGGGCGATGAAACATGGGTGACCTAGGTCACACCAGAATCAGTCCATGGAATAGTGTCATTCACATTCACCCAGAAAAGTGAAGTTTAAGCAAACAATTTCTGCCCGGAAAATCATGTGCACAGTTTTCTGGGACAGAAAAGGAGTATTGCTTGTGAAATTTCTGCCTCGAAATGAGACAATCAATGCAGCAGCTTACTGTAAGACATTGCGCAATCTCCGCCGTTCAATTCAGAACAAAAGAAGTGGCAAGTTGAGCAAGGGCATCGTTTTGCTGCAAGACAATGCCGTCCGCATGTGGCGAATCAGACCAAAGATCTCATCACAACTTTTCGATGGGTAACTCTAGATCATCCTCTGTACAGCTTTAATCTTGCGCCCAGTGACTACCATCTGTTCCTACTCTGAAGAAACACCTGGGGGGTCAGCGTCTTCAAGACGATGACGAAGTCAAAATTGTTTAAATAGCTCTGAGCACTAAGAGACTTGTCTTCTGAGGTCACCAGTTCCCTAGATCTTAGAACTACTTAAACCTAACTAACCTAAGGACACCACACACATCCATTCCCGAGGCAGGATTCGAACCTGCGACCGTAGCGGTCAGGCGGTTAAAGTCTGTACCGCCTCGAACCGCTCGGCCACTCACGCCGGCTGACGAAGTCAAACCAGTGGTGATGCAGTGGTTAACAAGTCAGGCGACAGACTTGTATGAGGAGGGTATTCAAAAACTGGAACAACGTTACGGCAAGTTTCTCAATATTGACGGACATTATATAGAAAAATAGATTAGGGTACAGGCTTTCATGTGAAAACAAAATTATTGATATATCTTAGCAGGTCTTTTTTTTTTCAATTTCAAAACTATACTTACTTAATAAACACTCCTCGTATATATACAGGATGGGCCATTGATCCTGACCGGGCCAAATATCTCACGAAATAAGCGTCAAACGATAAAACTAGAAAGAACGAAACTCGTCTAGCTTGAAGGGGGAAACCAGATGGCGCTATGGTTGGCCCGCTAGATGGCGCTGCCATAGGTCAAGCAGATATCAACTGCGTTTTTTTTTTAATAGGAACCCTTATTTCTTATTACACATTCTTGTAGTATGTAAAGAAATATGAATGTTTTAGTTGAACCACTTTTTTCGCTTTGTGATAGAAAGCACTGCAATAGTCACAAACATATGGCTCACAGTTTTAGACGAACAGTTGGTAACAGGTAGGTTCTTTAAATTAAAATACAGAACGTAAGTACGATTGAACATTTTATTTTGGTTGTTTCAACGTGATAAATATAAATTTGTGAACTTATCATTTCTGAGAATGCATGCTGTTACAGCTTGATTACCTGTAAATACTACTTTATTGCAATAACTGCTCAAAATGATGTCCGTCAACCTCAGTCCATTTGGCAATACGTGTAACGATATTCCTCTCAACAGCGAGTAGTTCGCCTTCCGTAATGATCGCACATGCGTTGACAATGCGCAGACGCATGTTGTCAGGCGTTGTCGGTGGATCACGATAGCAATTATCCTACAACTTTCCCCACAGAAAGAAATCCGTGGACGTCTGATCCGGTGAACGTGCGGGTCATGGTATGGTTCATCGACGACCAATCCACCTGTCATGAAATATGCTATTCAATACCGCTTCAACCACACGCGGGCTATGTGCCGGTCATGCATCATGTTGCAAGTACATCGCCATTCTGTCATGCATTGAAACATCTTGTAGTAACGTCGGTAGAACATTACGTAGGAAATCAGCATACACTGCATCATTTACATTGCCATCGAAAAAATGGGGGCCAATTATCCTTTCTCCCATAGTGCCGCACCATACATTAACCCGCCAATGTCCCTGATGTCCCACTTGTCGAAGGGATCGTGGATTTACCGTTGCCCAATAATGCATATTATGCCGGTTTACGTTACCGCTGTTGGTGAATGACGCTTCGTAGCTAAATAGAACGCGTGCAAGAAATCCGACACTATCGCGTAATTTCTCTCGTGCCCAGTGGCAGAACTGTACACGATGTTCAAATTCGTCGCCATGCAATTCTTGGTGCATAGAAATATGGTATGGGTGCAATCGATGTTGATGTAGCATTCTCAATACCGACGTTTTTGAGATTCCCGATTCTCGCGCAATTTGTCTGCTACTGACGTGCGGATTAGCCGCGACAGCAGCTAAAACACCTGCTTGGGCATCATCATTTGTTGCAGGTCGTGGTTGACCTTTCACATGTGGCTGAACGCTTCCTGTTTCCTTAAATAACGTAACTATCCGGAGAACGGTCCGGACACTTGGATGATGTCGTCCAGGATATCGAGCAGCGTACATAGCACACGCCTGTTGGGCATTTTGATCACAATAGCCATACATCAACACTATATCGACCTTTTCCGCAATTGGTAAACGGTCCATTTTAACACAGGTAATGTAATACGAAGCAAATACCGTCCGCACTGGCAGAATGTTGCGTGATACCACGTACTTATACGTTTGTGAATATTACAGGGCCATCTATCACAAAGCGAAAAAGTGGTCCAACTAAGACATTTATATTTCTTTACGTACTACACGAATATGTAATAAAATATGGGGGTTCCTATTAAAAAAAAACGGATTTGATATGCGTTTGACCTATGGCAGCGCCGGCCGTGGTGGACGAACGGTTCTAGGCGCTACAGTGTGGAAACGCGCTACCGCTACGGTCGCAGGTTCAAATCCTGTCTCGGGCATGGATGTGCGTGATGTCGTTTGTTTAGTTAGGTTTAAGTAATTCTAAGTTCTAGGAGACTGATGACCTTAGAAGTTATGTCCCATAGTGCTCAGAGCCATTTGAACCATTTGAACCTATGGCAGCGCCATCTAGCGGGCCAAGCATGGCGCTATCTGATTTCCCCCTTCAAGCTAGACGTGTTTCGTTCTTTGTAGTTTTTTCGTTTGACGCTTATTTCGTGAGATATTTGTCCCGGTCACTATCATTGGACCACACTGTATATAACGGTGACACTCATTTGAAGAAGTGCATAAAACCAAGTGATTTGTCTTTAGAAATCTTTACACCCTTTCTGAAAGTAATCTGTTAACAAGAGTTGAGATGGGCTTCTCAACAATAGCAGCAGATTTTCTTATCAAAAATGCTGTCTTAGTACTGTCAAACTAACAGAAAGTTACCACTGTAACACTTTCTGTAATCTTGATAAGGCCTATGATTGTGTAGATCAAGGCATGCTACTAGGATTATTATGATGGTGTAATTCTACTTGTATAGATGGCGTCACATGTTAATTACATTAAGATAATTTCAGAATATCAAATGATATGACAGGTATAAAGCGAAATTCAGAGTCGAGAAATATGAAATTTGCTATCACTCAATCTATATTGCTTAATGTCTCCTGATCTTGACCATAAATCAATTTTCAAGGGAAATGATTGATTTTTCAAAAAATGTGACACATTCTGATGACTGAAGTTTACCAAGAAGTGCCCAAAGAGCAGGCTTACAATTAGTGGACAGCGAAACATTAACCCTACATCTTTCAAAGGCATACATTTCGTGAATCCAAAACTGCTTATAGATACAAGAAGCAGTGATCAATGGACACTTACTACATGAAACTTCAAGTGTAAAGTTAGACGTTGTTGTAAGCAGGACACGGGTACAGAAACTTCATGGTGTGACTGGAAAGTTTTAAGAATGGATCCGCTACTGATTACTGGTTTGACAGGAAAATGCGTTTCCTCTATTCAGTACGTTGTGGCAGCTGGTTGAGTGCGGGTCTGTTATGGCTTGTGCCGGAATCTGTCCGCGTGAAAATGGACGTAAAGACGGAGCAACGAGTTTGCGTGAAATTTTGTTCTAAAACTGGAAAAAACAGCTTTTGAGACTTACGAACTATTATAATCAGCTTTTGGAGATAATTGTATGTTTTTGTCTATTTCAACATATTTAAAAATGGCTGCGAAACATTTGAAGATGAACCACGGTCCAGACATCCTTCCACCTCAAAAACAAATGAAAATGTTGTGAAAGTTCGGGACTTAATGCGCTCTGATCGTAGACTTACAATTAGGGAGATGCCTGATGAACTTAATTTAAATTTCTATGCAGTTCAGTCAATTTCAACTGAAGATCTGAACATGCGTCGAGTGTCTGCAAAATTCATTCCAAAAGTGTTGTCAAGTGACCAGAGACAATACCGACTAGAAGTGTGCCAAGAACTGACCAATCGGCCTAAAAATGACCCAGATTTCTTAAATAGGGTAATTACAGTTGACGAATTGTGGGTATACAGATACGATCCTGAAAACAAGGTGTAGTCGTCGCAGTGGAAGGCTCCAGGTTCACCAAGACCGAAAAAACAAGGCAAAGTTGGGCGAAGGTGAAGACGGTGTTGGTGATTTACCTGGATTCTACCGATATTGTGAATCATGAATTTCCCCTGAAGGACAGACAATTAACAAAGAGTACTACAAATGTGTCCTTGAGCGTTTGCGCGAAAATGTGCAGCAGAAGAAAAGGCCTGCACTGGGGAAAGAGAGGAGCTGGGTGCTACACCATGACAATGCTTCGGCTCGTTGTGACTTCTCCACTGTAGAATTTCTGACCAAATCCAAAAACCTGTGGTTCCACAACCGACATATTCCCTGATTTTGCCGCTGCAGACCTCTGTCTGTTTCCTCAACTGGAATTTTCACTGAAAGGACAGCAGTTTGACTCTATTAAAGACATCCAGGCAAATACGGAATGTATTCAAAAGTGGAAACCCCGTTGGAGTCGGTGTGTTCAGTAAGAAGGGGATTATTTTGAAGGAGATGGATCTCAGTAGCATGTACGTACCACCACCGTACAGCTACAAGCCCATTTTTAAAGCTTTCCAATCATACCTCGTATATTCTCGTTTGGTAAATGCGAATCGTGTGTATAGTGGCAACTTTTGCAGTTTAACAAGTGTGCGCCACGGAACACGACAAAACGCGAGTCAGTCATTTAAGCACTGGCATTCTCAACGACACCAAATACGTTTCTACCGTAAGTGTTGCATCCCATATCTAATTTAAAGGTCTGTAGCATAGGACCTGAAAGACGAGAGAAAATCCTAAGTGGGATATTCTCAAAATGAGATATAACGCGTCTCAAAAAAAAAAAAAAAAAGCCGAAAAGCATGTTATGAACAATTACTTGAAATAACAAAAATTAATTCTTGAGCACCACTCTTATTAGTGTATATCAGCAAAGGGCTCGGTATATTAATACTGACGCAGCAGAGTACAAATAGTGATCATTGAAAACGGAAACCTCCCGTCTACACTTCAGTGACAAATGACATACGATACCTACCAATATGGTGTCGGACCTCATTTTGCCCGACGTAATGTAGCAGCTCTTTGTGGTATTGACTCAACAGTTCGCTGGAAGTCCCATGCAAAAATATTTAGCCATGTGGCTTCTATAGCGGTCCATAACTGACAAACTCTTTCCGGTGCTGGATTATGTTCGCGAATTGACCTCTCGATGGGACTGAAGCCGGCAGATCTGGGTGGCCAAATCGTTCACTCGGTTTGCCCAGAACGTTCATCGGAACAATCGTGAAAAACTGTGGCCAGGTGAAATGGCACATTTACCTCTATAAATATTACATCGTTGTTTGGGAACATTTAAGTTCGTGAATGGCACCAATTGCTCTCCAAGTAGCCGAACGTAAATATTTCATACATGAAGATATGAAGATGGTATCTGTTCTTTCGGACCTGTCTTCATATAGATAAAGCTTACCGGCCAATAATCTTCGTCACTGCGGATGCACTCAGATTGATCAAACACTTACGAGAATCGGTAGACTAACTGCCGCGAATAATGAGCATAGTGAGCACGGGGACTACAAACGTAGTGTGTGGACAGTAAGATGGAAATGTTGGTCTCATGGCGGGCGTCCCAGAGGTAAGTCCCTGCAGTCGCACTATCCTCTGTGTCCTCGATGGCTTTGTCTTATAGAACGTCTGCCATGTAAGCAACAGATTTCTGGTGCGAGTCCCGGCCGCGGCGCACATTTTCTACAGTCTCCGTTGATACTTATCAACACCTGTAAGCTGCTAATGATCGGGATTTCATTGTAATTTACTCCGCAAATATTTCAAGTCATTATCCGCTTTAATTGGATTAGAAGTCCCAGTGCATTAGATGTAGCGCAACACTCGCCCCTACTATCAGCACTTACCAACTGGAATGAGTACTCCTCACCAGGCCACAGGTTACTAGTTCTCTAGGATCCCACTAAAGTCGCAACGAGCCTAGGAGAGGTAGCGCAGGAGCTGCTAGCCAAGGCAGTCGCGTCCGTCTCTGCTGCCGTAGCCCATTAGCGCCACATTTCACTGCGTTGTCCGAACGGATACATGCGTGATACTTCCGGCCCACAATGATTTTTGCGGTGAACTGAATTTTGTGACAGTGCATATAATATCACACCTTGATATCTCAAGAACACATCGTCTGTCATTTGAAGGTACAAGGGCGATATTATCTGCACGAAATACATAATGTATTCATGACAGACACGAAAATCGTAGCATTTCAGAAATTCTGTTGGATGCACAAAAAAAACCTACAGAACTATAAACCGCTGTAAAATTGCATAACTACTTCATATGTTCATAGTGAACTCTATCTCTGTAGCACAGGGTTATAGCCTTTAGAAATCGAGCAGAAAAGTTAGTTTTTGGACAGCTGATCAGAACAATCAAACAGGTTGTTAATAAACTGCAAAAATCTTCTCCTCCTTTTGCTGTTTTACATTTCTCTAAGTGGTGGGCGTAATACACTCCTGGAAATTGAAATAAGAACACGGTGAATTCATTGTCCCAGGAAGCGGAAACTTTATTGACACATTCCTGGGGTCAGATACATCACATGATCACACTGACAGAACCACAGGCACATAGACACAGGCAACAGAGCATGCACAATGTCGGCACTAGTACAGTGTATATCCACCTTTCGCAGCAATGCAGGCTGCTATTCTCCCACGGAGACGATCGTAGAGATGCTGGATGTAGTCCTGTGGAACGGCTTGCCATGCCATTTCCACCTGGCGCCTCAGTTGGACCAGCGTTCGTGCTGGACGTGCAGACCGCGTGTGACGACGCTTCATCCAGTCCCAAACATGCTCAATGGGGGACAGATCCGGAGATCTTGCTGGCCAGGGTAGTTGACTTACACCTTCTAGAGCACGTTGGGTGGCATAGGATACATGCGGACGTGCATTGTCCTGTTGGAACAGCAAGTTCCCTTGCCGGTCTAGGAATGGTAGAACGATGGGTTCGATGACGGTTTGGATGTACCGTGCACTATTCAGTGTCCCCTCGACGATCACCAGTGGTGTACGGCCAGTGTAGGAGATCGCTCCCCACACCATGATGCCGGGTGGTGGCCCTGTGTGCCTCGGTCGTATGCAGTCCTGATTGTGGCGCTCACCTGCACGGCGCTAAACGCGCATACGGCCGTCATTGGCACCAAGGCAGAAGCGACTCTCATCGCTGAAGACGACACGTCTCCATTCGTCCCTCCATTCACGCCTGTCGCGACACCACTGGAGGCGGGCTGCACGATGTTGGGGCGTGAGCGGAAGACGGCCTAACGGTGTGCGGGACCGTAGCCCAGCTTCATGGAGACGGTTGCGAATGGTCCTCGCCGATACCCCAGGAGCAACAGTGTCCCTAATTTGCTGGGAAGTGGCGGTGCGGTCCCCTACGGCACTGCGTAGGATCCTACGGTCTTGGCGTGCATCCGTGCGTCGCTGCGGTCCGGTCCCAGGTCGACGGGCACGTGCACCTTCCGCCGACCACTGGCGACAACATCGATGTACTGTGGAGACCTCACGCCCCACGTGTTGAGCAATTCGGCGGTACGTCCACCCGGCCTCCCGCATGCCCACTATACGCCCTCGCTGAAAGTCCGTCAACTGCACATACGGTTCACGTCCACGCTGTCGCGGCATGCTACCAGTGTTAAAGACTGCGATGGAGCTCCGTATGCCACGGAAAACTGGCTGACACTGACGGCGGCGGTGCACAAATGCTGCGCAGCTAGCGCCATTCGACGGCCAACACCGCGGTCCCTGGTGTGTCCGCTGTGCCGTGCGTGTGATCATTGCTTGTACAGCCCTCTTGCAGTGTCCGGAGCAAGTATGGTGGGTCTGACACACCGGTGTCATTGTGTTCTTTTTTCCATTTCCAGGAGTGTAGTATGAGTTTTGGCAATGTTAATGACAGTCAATGGTAGGATGGCGCAAGTGACGCTACCATTACCTTACGGAATCTGTTTACCGAATGGTTCAAATAGATCAAATGGCTCTGAGGACTACGGCACTTGACGTCTGAGGTCATCAGTCCCCTTGAACTTAGAACTACTTAAACTTAACTAACCTAAGGACGTCAGACACATCCATGCACGAGGCAGGATTCGAACCTGCGACCGTAGCGGTCGCTCGGTTCCACACTGTAGCAACTACAATCGCTCGACCAACCAGGCTGGCTCTGTTTACCGCCCCCGTTTGATTGCGTCTAAAGTAAATATCATATTAAAGCTTGGGAACCTTTTTCTGAAAGTTTGGGTACCATGTATCTGGGGCTATACTGGGGTAAAGCCCGGTGCTTACCCGGCTATATGTGGGGAAACAGCCTAAATATCACGTGCAGGCTGGCCGGTCTCCATCCCCAGTCTTTAAACCACGAGGCGGCTTCGGTCTGGATGGGTCAGTAAACAGCTACGATACCAATCGATCGACACCACTTAAGTAGTCTACACAAAGCTGTAACAACAGTATACAAAATATGGAAACATAAACGACACGTAAGCATGACAAGCAACGCATACAGCAGAACGAGACCTCAGCGCTATCTAACAAGCACAATCTTTCAAGTGTATGAAATATTTGCGAGAATAAATTTTCAGAATACTTTCAGGCCGCCAGGCACAACGATCCTAGAGACATATGTATGGTAGCAGAACAGCAGATCGAGAGAAGCGCAGATGGCGTTGAAATTACGAATACATAATTGCTATTCATTTTATCACTTCAACACTAATGAACACTGAATGACATGCTAATATTTCTTAAGTATTTATGATGTTATATTTGGTTAGAGGAAGCCTACTGGAGGTTATTGAGCTCTCCAAGGAAGTGGGCGAGGCATATCAGCTGGTGACAAGTTGCAGCCTCAGCCAGGTCAGTAGCCCGTGGCTGTCAGGAATCTAGCTCGATCCTGTGTCAGTCGCTGTACCCACCCGCAACAGAAGTGACGTCATGCTGTGACGTTGGCACTGATTTGGTTGCTTGGAGTCTGTTGCTTGTAAGCCCACCCCCCTCCCTCCGCCCTACTCAAAGACACCAAAATTGGCAGTGTTCCTTGGTGATGACAATATCTGCACACAGATAGGTTCCAGCATCAGTTCTTGATAATAAATAACACAAAAATGACGGCAGTGCAGATGGCACTGCCCAGGTAGTTGCTGAAATGCATAAAATAAGTCACAGGATAAATAACAGAAAAATAACATTGACCACAACTGTAATTTACTATGGTTAACGATACAGTGTATTTAAAAGCGTAAATAATGCCCATCATAAAATTAATCGTATTACGACATGCACGTGTGCCGTTCGGAGGAACGTGGCATATTCTCTCTGATGGTATATATTAACATTTAACTTATTGAGATTAATAAGAAAATTAAGTTTTTTTCTTAAATGCATTGCGGTATGAGGCATAATGTTGGTCTCACGTTCCTATAGTCGGGATTTTATCGGCAACACAGACAGTATCGTTTCTAGGTCTGAAGGGGAGTTGGAGCAATTGACCAGAGCACGAAAGGAGGCTGCCAGAAAATATGGGCTAAAAATAAACATAAAAGACCCAAGACAGCGTACCTCGTTATGACACGTGGTCAAAGCCATACTGCTGGTCATCTACAATCAGTAGAGGTGGGAGTCCAGTCTTACAAGACAGCACATGAATTTAAACACCTAGGGGAACTTTTCACTGAGACCTTGTTACGTGATGCAAGCAGGAAACTAATCATATCACGGCCTAGCACTGCTTCGGTCCACATATCTCTTCAAACAGTTAAAGATTCGAATATGCAAAACCCTGATCCAGCCTCTTGTTCTAAATGGCTGTGAGACATGGAGTATCGGGAAAAAGGACTTCAATAAGCTCCTAGTTTTTGAGAGAAATGTTTTCAAAGATCTTCGGTCCGGTTCTAGATGCAGACACAGAAGAATGGGGGATCAGACAAAAATAAGAGCTTGATGAAGTATACCAGCAGCCCATCATAGCGGGATCACTGAAAGCCAAACGAATACAGTGGGCCGGCCATGTGGCCTGGATGGAAAATCACAAATCGCGTCGGAAGCTCATGGTTTTCACACCTACAGGAAAGAGACCTCCTGGGAGGCCCGAGAAGCGTTGGAGGGGTGGCCTTCATAAATGTTTAAACCAAACATCAATAGATATAGACGGATGGCGGATAGCTGCAATTGACAGAATACTTGTGGCAGCCCGTGGTCCACTGGGCCTGATCATGTAGAAGAAGAAGACAGACAGTATCCCACTACGTAAATAATTCCCCACAGCTTTGTCCAGCAAACTGAATAAATCTACCGGTTACTTTCAGAACTCAAAAAACTCTCTGTTGAACTGGTGGTATTTTGCATTATGCAACAATGTAGTACTCTTCGTATTGTCTTCATTGACTACTCGTTTATTTTGGTATAATTTGGTCAAGAGTTATTAGGAACTCTACGCATTTAAAACGTAACAGTAAGCTTTCACAATTTTCCGGATGGTCTGTCTAAGGTGGGAAAATGTTGCTAACATCACTGAATCAGCAGCTAAGTGAAATGATCCACGTGTATTAATCATATAGTGAAGTGTATTAGAATACCGACTATGTAACTTCTCTTTATTATTGTAAACCAATATTCCGCGGATATCTTCATCTGCAGCCTCACTGTTGGATGAGATAACACGCTAAGACTTAGTTGTAAACAATTCATATCCTACCGTCTTTGAAATACATGTATCGAATCTGATAGCTTTGATACTAAACAAGAATAAAAGTTTCCTCCATTCTTCTTCACAACAGTCTGGAGTTAAATTACAATTTCAGTGTTAATTCGCTGCCTCTTATTCTCCCTATGTCTTCTCAGGAAAGTGTTTAAAATTACTCTTCCTATCTCTGCTCCTTACCTCCATATACATACAACTTACTCAGAAATACAAGAGACAATAAATCTCACTGATATCATTTGTACAAAATAGTTTTTGGTTTTCAATCACGAGATTAATTTTCGAGTCTTCTTCACGAATTTTATGTGAAGTTTTACGAGGGTACTTTAACGACCAATCACGTCTTCTGGGTGCTTCAAATTTTTTTTTTTTTTTTTTTTTTTTTTTTTTTTTTTTTTTTTTTTGTCAGGCAGTTTAGTTGTTGCCAGGTAGCAGGACGGACGCCGGTCCAAATCGTACATATATTTTAGTAAAACATGCAATTGAAGTCTTGAAACTAGAGTTTTCGGTAAATAAATTTAAGGTATTTACACACAGCTTCAAGAGAACAATTTCAGGGAATAAACTGGTCAATATAGTATTAATTTTGCTCTTTACTAGCGGATAGTAGTGAACAAGGGAATAATTTCCTCATGCTAACGCTGAAGAAAGTAATTTAGATGGTTCTGAATAAGTCGTCACGTCAGTGTATTACGGAACTTAACCACTAGGCTCGCTATCTTTATGTCGATACTCGGGTAGCTCTTGTATTCATGCGTCAATAGACTCTTGTCGCCCATAAAATTATGCGATACCAAACAAAATTTAAATATTTACCCAAAATATGTTGGACAGTACGGCAAGATTCAAGTTATTTTTAAGTTAATGAAACTGTGCAAAAATTTTTGTCGTTGTTCAATCTGCAGTTTCATGTTCAAGAAACTCAACCATATTTACTGTCTTCTACCAGTCTTTAAAGAATATAATTTAGGGAGTTCCATTGCGGATATAATATTAAGATACATTTTAAGATACTTTGCCTCCGGGGCATGGTGCGAATCAGGGTAATGAATTCGGTGGATGCTAAACAGCCATTATGTCAGCAATTATATGCCTTACACATTGCTCATCTTCCAGCAACAACTGCCGCGAAGAGTAATTCTAGCATTCCACATATTTAAACGTGAAATCAGCGTCAATTCAGGACTGGAATCCATAGGATCTGGAGATACTTTCGCCATGCATTCATAACGGGAAATGTACCATTTTAAGGCTACTACACAACTGGTGCTTTGTTCTAGTTGGATCGCTCTTTTCGCTCAAACCAACTATCGTTTATGCTCTCTTGCCAGCCTCGCACAAAGGGAAACACTTTCCCCTATTCTGTTGCTACTAGTTATCGACCGTGTATGTGGACAGTAAACTACAAATTATTTAAGAATTATTTATGCGTGGATAGAAAATGTCAATATTCCGTTCAAAATATAAGTTAACATAATTGTTAACAAATAATGCGCAAATACTGCTAAAACATCATTTATGGACACTGAAAATTACTAATGACATGAAGATCTGGTCTTAAAAATGAACATCATCTCTATGAACGATACCACCCTCAGTATTGGTCTGACAAAGTTTATATATAGGTGCCGCCATGGTCGGCAGCCCGCTTGTCCAGATATGCATTGAAGACGCAATGTCTCTCACCGTCTTTTTGTAGCCATTGCTAACCGTGCGGCTATCTTCCTGGTTATGCTCCAGTGGCTACAGGGTAGCAGAATTATTGTCTACAAAGAGAGGACAGAGATACGGACACACAAAAAACACATTACTACACCTGATGCGGTGTAGGAAAACGGCTGGCATTCCGAGATAGCTTCCTGTCATCCCTGGTTGGTAAAAATACAGGTACTGCGTGGATTTGAAGGGAATCGCGTACAGTTCTTCCTGCAAAATAGTGTCAATTCCAGGTAATGGTAACGTGTGTGGACAGCGATCACGCACTCTACTCTGCATAGGGGGCTCGTTGGAAAACAGACGACGTAAGCCTACCAAGGAAGCTTCATAACTTTAAGGATGTTTTCAATACAAACGTATACGATGAGAGTCAATTCCGACGAAACTTCGGGCAGATAAGACAAGCTCAGGAGTAATGGTAATATACTGGGTGATGAAAAAGTCAGTATAAATTTGAAAACGTAATAGACCACGGAATAATGTAGATACAGAGGTAAAAATTGACACACATGCTTGGAATGACATGGGGTTTTATTAGAACCACCCCATATTGCTAGACGCGTGAAAGATCTCTTGCGCGCGTCGTTTGGTGATGATGGTGTGCTCAGCCGCCACTTTCGTCTTGCTTGGCCTCCCAGGTCCCCAGACCTCAGTCCGTGCGATTATTGGCTTTGGAGTTACCTGTAGTTGCAAGTGTATCGTGATCGACAGACATCTCTAGGGATGCTGAAAGACAACATCCGACGCCAGTGCCTCACCATAACTCCGGACATGCTTTACAGTGCTGTTCACAACATTCTTCCTCGACCACAGCTATTGTTGAGGAATGATGGTGGACATATTGAGCATTTCCTGTAAACAACATCATCTTTGCTTTGTCTTACTTTGTTATGCTAATTATTGCTGTTCTGATCAGATGGAGCGTTATCTGTCGGACATTATTTGAACTTTTGTATTTTTTGGTTCTAATAAAACCCCATTTCATTCCAAGCATGTGTGTCAATTTGTACCTCTGTGTCTACGTTATTCCGTGATTTATTCAGTTTTCAAATTTATGCTGACTTTTAGATCACCCGGTATGTGGACAGCGATCACGCACGCTTGTATGCGTAGTAGATCACAAATACTCAATAATATTGAGATCTGGTGCTGTGGGGGCCAGAGCGATGCGACGAATCCTACTCGTGCTCACTAAAACAGTCCTCGGATGTACGACTTGTGTGAAAAAGCGACTCTCTTCCTGGAACACAGCAGCGTCATTTTGGAAGACCCGTTGTACTATGAGGTTATCCTGAGCGGGAAAAATGGTCACTTCAACGTTGACAGTAACCCCATCTTGCAGAGTAACCATGGTTCTATCGGAATACCACGATACTTCTGTCCAAAGCATTCCCGAACCCCTGCTATGTTTCGCTCTTGGGACGTGAACTCGGCCGCCTAAATGTTTTTCTTCCGTTAGCTACACCAGAGCCCATATTTTATGACTTCAGCACCACATTATCCTGTTATAGGCATCTGCATAGTGATTATTGGCTTTGGAATTCCAGCTCACCGAGTAAAATCCTGCTGATAAAGGTCATATAGTTCTCTTTTCGTGCTTACAGGGTTGGCCAATGCGACATTTAGTTCTGCAATGGCTTCTGCCGCTGACGTCTTCTTATATAGCGTCGCAGTGCTTGGCAATCACTGTTCGCCACGGTCACTCAAAACAGTCTTCTGTCCACGCTGGTGCTTACCGGATGATATCCTCAGCTTTCCCCACGTGCCGTATCAATCTTCGATCGGAGCCACTTGAATCAATAAACATTTCGGTTATACTTGTTACGAAAGCACCCACAACACGAGCTGAAAATGTTCCCACGTTCGAACGCACTGGGCTTCTAGTTAATGCACTCACAATTACACAGAACACTATTCTGACCGCGAGTGAGTTTTGCAACGCGTTGACGATATTGCAGACGTGCCGTTAGTGGTCAAATACAGCAGTGCAAAATGCAGGTTTGCCTGTCCGTGTTTGTGTTGAAGCATGCATTTGTGGCTTCTTTCAATTTTTGTGCCGCCCAGCCCGCTTGATCGTTCTTAGGGTTCGAGAGTTGAAAACTAAATGATGCAGATTTTCTGAGGCAAGAAACAGGTAAATTTTTACACGAACCAGCCATTTTAAGAGAGCGAAACCGTTGCTCAGGTGTGCCCATAAACACAATTTGCCATCCATTGCTGACGAACTTCACATTCGTGATGAGGAGAGGATCATTTGCTGTGATCCGTGTGATGTGAGCAATTGTAACTGACATGTCTTCAACGGTTTGGGAGGCTATCTTGTTGGTTTGGGAACAGACGTCCTCCTGGGACTCTAAAACCATTCAAAAGTTCTGGGGAGGCAGCGAGGAGTAGATGCTCCATCTGTATTGGGGGACCTCTTAAAATAAATTTTGCAGTTACGTTTGTTTAAAAAAGAAGAAGTGTTCTTGGATAAGCGGACACTTTGTCTGAAAATGGTCAACACATACATCTGCAGAATAATCACAATAAGTTTTCTGTAGGTTTTCATTGTCCCTCCTTGACCAATTGTCAATACGTCTGTATTTAGTACACCGGAGCATAATATCATGATTACACGGGGGAAGAAAATGACAACGCGGAAAAATCAGTTCTGGAAAAGGAATTGAACGAACGCAAATCTCTATACAGACTTCGTCGGTGGTGTGGAACAAATAATCCGCACTCCCTGGCGACAGTGCTGAAGAGACACTTCGGGAAATGTACCTCACGCTCACTAGAGCCAAACACCAAGAAAGCGGGAAGAGAACTACGAACGATCCTGAAATTGTCATCTACCTGCGGGCAAAGTAAACGCTACTGTTCCACAAAAGCTGTCAGAGTACATTTGAATAAAGTAAAACTACTCCAGCATTTGGCACACAGAAAACTGAAAACAGACCAGACGAATAGAATGAAGAAGAAGAAATGAGCTTCCATGTCAGTCCCTGCCTAAGGAAATCGTCGAGGCGTTTCAACCACGAGCTGTTACACAGGACGTTCTCCTCCATCCTATTGTAAGCGAAATAGGCACATCACCGGATCAGCTGGCCAAACATTAAACGGATGTATTACGGTCCTACGTCGGTAAATGTCACCACCTCATCAGAAACTCTGTACATTTCATTCAACATATGTAAAAACTGCGCCTCCGTGACCAGGACCTTACGTTGAGTGTTGATGTGGTACACTACTGGCCATTAAAATTGCTACACGAAGAAGAAATGCAGATGATAAACGGGAATTCACTGGACAAATATGTTATACCAGAACTGACATGTCATTACATTTTCACGCAATTTGGGTGCACAGACCTTGAGAAATCAGTACCCAGAACAACGACCTATAGCCGTAATAACGGCCTTGATACGCCTGGGCATTGAGGCAAACAGAGCTTGGATGGCGTGTACAGGTGCAGCTGCCAATGCAGCTTCAACTCGATGCCACAGTTCATCAAGAGTAGTCACTGGCGTACTGTGAGGAGCTAGTTGCTTGGCCACTATTGACCAGACGTTTTCAGTTGGTGAGAGATCTGTAGAATGTGCTAGCCAGGGCAGTAGCCGAACATTATCTGTATTCAGAAAGGCCCGTACAGGACCTGCAACATGCAGTCGTGCATTATCCTGCTGAAATGTAGGGTTTTGCGGGGAACGAATGAAGGGTAGAGTCACCGGTCGTAACACATCTGAAATGTAACGTCCACCGTTCAGAGTGCCGTCAATGCGAACAAGAGGTGACCGAGACGTGTAACCAATGGCACCCCATACCATCACGCCGGGTGATACGCCAGTATGGCGATGACGAATACCCGCTTCCTATGTGCGTTCACCGCGATGTCGCCACACAGGGATGCGACCATCATGATGCTGCAAACGGAACCTGGATTCATGTGAAAAAATGACGTTTTGCTATTCGTGCACCCAGGTTCGTCGTTGAGTACACCATCGCAGGTGGTCCTGTCTATGATGCAGCGTCATGGGTAACAGCAGCCATTGTCACCGAACCGATGGTCCATGCTGCTGCAAACGTCGTCGAACGGTTCATGCAGATGGTTGTTGTCTTGCAAACGTCCCCATCTGTTGACTCAGGGATCAAGACATGGCTGCACGATTCTTTACAGGCATGCGGATAAGATGCCTGTCATCTCGATTGCAAGTGATAAGAGGCCGTTGAGATCCAGCAAGGCGTTCCGTATTACCCTCCTGAACCCACCGATTTCATATTCTGCTAACAGTCATAGGATCTCGACCAACGCGAGCAGCAATGTCGCGATACGATAAACCGCAATCGCGATACGCTACAATCCGACCTTTATCAAAGTCGGAAACGTGATGGTAAGCATTTCTCCTCCTTACACGAGGCATCACAACAACGTTTCACCAGGGAACGCCGGTCAACTCCTATTTGTGTATGAGAAATCGGTTGGAAACTTTCCTCATGTCAGCACATTGTAGGTGTCGCCACCGGCGGTAACCTTGTGTTAAATATGGTTTCCAATGGCTCTGAGCAAAATGGGACTGAACTTCTGAAATCATCGGTCCCCTAGAACTTAGAACTACTTAAACCTAACTAACTTAAGGCGTTTCAGTCTGGAAGTGCGCGACCACTACGGTCGCAGGTTCGAATCCTGCCTCGGGCATGGATGTGTGTGATGTCCATAGGTTAGTTAGGTTTAAGTAGTTCTAAGTTCTAGGGGACTGACGACCTCAGATGGTAAGTTCCATAGTGCTCAGATCCATTTTCAACCATTCGAGAAATAAGCGAAAAATGTACCTATTTAAAAAAAAGTAGATAAAAATCCACTTGATCCCTTCCTGAGAGGCAATCTCCACTCATTCCAAATTAATAATGTAAGTGTAGACCAGATGTGGCTTTAATTCAATGAAATAGTATCGGCAGCAATTGAGACATTTATATCAAATAAATTAACAAACGACGGAGCTGATCCTCCTTGGTACACAAAACGTGTCAGAACACCGTTGCAGAAACAACGAAACAAACTTGCCAAATGTTAACAGACTCAAAATCCCCAAGATTGGTGATGTTTTCAGAAGTTCAAAATTTATTGTGCTCTTCAATGGGAGATTCTTATAACAGTTTCCACAACGGAACTTTGTCTCGAAACCTGCCAGAAAATCCAAACAGATTCTGGTCGTATGTGAAGAATGTTAGCGGCAAGAAACAATCAATGCCTTCTCTGCGCCATAGCAATGGAGATACTATCGAAGACAGTGCCGCCAAAGCAGGGTTACTAAAGACAGGCTTCCAAAATGCCTTCACAAAAGAAGACAATGTGAATATTCAAGAATTTGAATCGAGAACAGCTGCCAACATGAGTAACGTAGAAGTAAATATTCTAGGAGTAGTGAAGCAACTTAAATCACTTCATAAAAGCAAGTCTTCTGGTCCAGGCTGTATGGCAATTAGGTTCATTTCGGAGCATGCTGATGCTTTACTTAACAATCATCTCGACGTAAGATGCGTACCCAAAGACTGGAAAGTTGCAAAGGTGACACCAATATTCAAGAAAGGTAGTAGTAGTAATCCACTAAATTACAGGCCCATACCGTTAACGTCGATATGCAGCAGGCTTTAGTGTTCGAACGTATTAAATTACCTCGAAGAAAACGGTGTATTGTCAAACAGTCAACATGGGTTTAGAAAACATCATTCCTGTGGAACACAACTAGCTCTTTATTCGCATGAAGTGCTGCGTGCTATTGACAAGGGATTTCAAATCGATTCCGTGTTTCTGTATTTCCGGCAGGTTTTTGACACTATAACACACAAGCGGCTTGTAGTAAAATTGCTTGCGTATGGAATTTCGTCTCAGTTATGTGACTGGATCTGTGATTTCCTGTCAGCGTGGTCACGGTTCGTTGAAATTCACGGAAAGTCATCGAGTAAAACAGAGGTGAATTCTGGCGTTCCCCAAGGTAGTGTTATAGGACTTTTGATGTTCCTTATCTATATAAATGATTTGGGAGAGAATTTGAGCAGCCGTCGTCTGTTGTTTGCGGATTCCGCTGTGGTTTATCGACTAATAACGTCATCGGAAGATCAATACAAACTGCAAAACGATTTAGAAGAAATATCGGAAAGGTGGGAAAAGTGGCAGTTGACCTTAAATAACGAAAAATGTGAGGTCATCCTGTAACGCCGGAAATGCATATCCTCCTATTTCAATCTACTGTACTATAAATTTGTTTCCTTATTTTGTTACCTGAAGATATGACGTTTGTGTGTCTTTGTACATTGTAATTGTTTTACTATTTGTATATACATGCATTTATGTCGATGTATAATTGGTTTGTTTTGTCAATACTATTTGTATTATTACGCTGGGTCTTGCCTAGGGTAAACTATGCTATCGAACGAATACATCGATAGGTCGTGTGGAGAACCAAAGTGTTTAGGATCTTTGGTAGTGTGAACTCGGTCGCGTGGAGCGCGGGCAGAAGAGAGTTTGGCGCGGGTAGGGCGGTGGAGCAGGTGTGTCGTGTGACGCTCCCGCGAGTTGCCGCGCTTCCGGGGTTTGGCAGCATGTAATTGCGCTCGACTTGCGATGATAGTTTCTGACTCGGTGTCGCGGACGGGAAGCGTTAGCTGGCACACATCAAGAGCCCTTTTCGGCTGGAGACCGTGCCGAGAAGAAGGCGCGACAACATCCAGCTTCTGCAACAGCTACGGCCGATAATGAGTGATTGTCGCCACCTCCTCGACCAACGACTTCAAACCTTCAATCAACCAACTAGTAAGACTGGAAGCACGTAAAGTTTTAGATCTGTATGGCAGACCTAAGCTTTTAAAATTGTTCCATTTGCCTCACAAAATTACAGCAACTTAGCATTAACCTTTGTTGCTCATTGTCCCAATTGCATTACCAAGCAAGGTCCCTTCCTTTTCCGGAATGAACCCGAGTGTCGTTGAAATTCAAACGCCAGCATTAAAGTAAAATCATTCCATTTCACTGCTTTAATTTCAATGTTCGGTTAATGTATTCATAGCGGGCTGCATTATTTAGATTACACAAGCACAAATTAAGAGTGTGAGTTTTGTTACCATATTTTAGCTTACCTGTGACTGCAGCTCAGCTTGGTACGTGCTAAAATATACTATTGCTAATTTTTCAGAATCATTTAATTCAGGTTTAAAGTTAAATCTCTTATTTCTAAATTGCGTAGCTTCAAGTAGCTTCTGAAATGATTGTTGAGGTAGCCCAAGGCTAACATTATTTTACTGAATTTCGTAGTGCTTCAGAAACAAAGTTCACTATTTATTTCAGTCACTAAATTAACTTACAATTTTCCGGTTTTCTTAATTCTTTTGCTAAATTAAGTCAGAGTGTAGCGAAATTTATTACTTCTGACAAACATTCAGTTTTCACACAACACGTATCAACCTTCAGTTGCCACGCTTTTAGTGCTAATTATATGTGCAATAACCTTTCTTTTTCAGTTATTATAGTAGTTGTCCATAGAACTGGCGACCGTATTTTTCCCCAAATCTCAAATATCTTATTAACGCCAGTTAATTGTTAACGTAGCGACCAAACATTTACTTTCTTTATTAACTTTACCCCTTTTCAAAATTAATTTCCACCAGTTTCATTTGCATTTTTCCTTTCATTTAGATGTAACCCTTTCCTCCCTCATTACCGACAGATTAACTTCGGAGACGATTGCTTTTCCCAAATTTCCATTAGGTACACGCGGTTTAATTTTTACTGTCATTAAGTTCGATAAGTGAGGGGGAGGTTACAATCCACATGAGCGCTAAGAGGAACGCGTTAAACTTCGGTTACACGATAAATCAGTCCAATCTAAAAGCCGTAAATTCAACTAAATACCTAGGTATTACAATTACGAACGATTTAAATTGGAAGGAACACATAGAAAATATAGTGGGGAAGGCTAACTAAAGACTGCGTTTCATTGTCAGGACACTTAGAAAATGGAACAGACCTTTTAAGGAGACTGCCTACACTACGCTAGACCGTTCTCTTTCAGAATACTGTTGCACGGTGTGGAATTCTTACCAGATACGACTGACTGAGTACATCAAAAAAGTTCAAACAAAGGCCGCACGTTTTGTATTATCGCGAAATATGGGAGAGAGTGTGACAGAAATGATACAGGATTTGGGACGGACATCATTAAAAGAAAGGCGTTTTTCGTTGCGACGGGATCTTCTCTTGAAATTCCAATCACCAACTTTCTCCTCCGTATAAGAAAATATTTTGTTGACACGGGCTTACATAGGGAGGAACGATCACAAAGATGAAGTAGCGGAAATCAGAGCTCGTACGGAAAGATATAGGGTTTCATTCATACCGCCGCTATACGAGATTTATATAACAAAGAATTGTGAAGGTGGTTCGATGAACCCTCTGCCAGGTACTAAAATGTGATTTGCAGAGTATCCATGTAGATGTAAATGTAGAATGAGGAACTTGAAATTTCAGCTCAAGATAGGATCATGTAGTGGCAGGCCTACTATAGCTCTATTTTAAAAGAATAACTGACTATGCACTCGTTAGATATGACACGCCAGAGAAATTCGTGACAGGATGGACATTAATTGCTATACGGTCAATACACAGAAATATATAATGAAACGGACACTACTCAATAACAAATGAAAACCACAGTATAGGACTGCACACAGACGACGAATAGAATGAGTTTGGCTGTCTAGAGCACTGGAGACCTTCAATGAGTACCTTAGAAGAAAATTATCCAAAAATCCCTCAGAAGATCTGATTAAATTCCGGTCGTATGTAAAGGCTGTTAGTGGCACGAAAGTTATTGATAGGCTCTGAGGGACGAGGCAGCGACTAATAATAAGTTTAGCAGACTAAAAGCAGAAATGCTTAACACCTTTTCCAAACTGCCATGGCCCATTCTGATCCAGTATAATTCTTGTACGACCGCAAATATGAGTCACTGGATTTGAGAAACGTTGAGAGCGTTAAAGTCAGACAAAACTCCAGCTCCTGACGGAAAAGCTATCTGATTCCATTCCGATGATGTGGCTGAATTATTTTAACACTTCTATTAACCCCAATATACCGACGTTCTCTCAAAAAAAAAAAAAAAAAAAAAAAAAATCTGTACCACGTGATAGGATGAAAGCACAGGTCAGAATCCTCCAAATGAAGTGTATCACAAGTGAACCACAAACCCACTGTCCTATATAATTCAACGCCTTCCATTGTTATGCAGTCTTAGAAGATATTCTGAGGTGAAATTTTAAAGGTTATATGAACATATTGTACTTCTTCACTTCAACCAGCAATGAATAGATAAACAGCGATCACGTGAAACCTAAATCTCGTCCTTATACAAAGCACTGAATGTCATGGAAGTTGCATTCAACCATAAGAAGTATTTCGTAACTTACGAAAGGCATTTGAATCGGTACAACACATGCGTATCGCTTCCGTAGGGATCGCAAAGACACAGTTAATTTAATCTCATCGCGCACAGAGGCCTTTAATCAATCTTCTTGCATCCCATACGAAAAGAAAACAGGAAAAAATACGAAAACTTGAAACGTTGAGAAGGCCCTCTTTCATGCAGCTCACAGTGGTTTGTAGAGTATAAATATACAGGGTGTCCCAGCTGTCTTGTCCACCCAATATATCTCTGGAACAATAACAGCTATTGGAATACGACTTTCACCGGTATCATTGTAGGGCTGGGGCCCATGAATGTAGATATTTGGAAACATTCTAAAACCAAAGCATATGTGTTTTTAACACACACATTTGTTTTTTTAAATGGACCTCCTATATTTTTTTCTTCAGCAATCCATAGCATGACAAAGCATATACACAATGGCGTTGATTGCATCGTAATATTTCCATTACATCCCGACATATTAAGACGCGAAGTTGACGCTTGAAACATCCGACATGCGCTGCTAGCGCATGTCCTGAGGCACAGGCGTGAACCCCATGCTGCCCGTAATCGCGATGTGATTGACATGCGTAATCACACCTCCATATTTATCAAGAGGTCCGAAACGAATAATACGGTCTGCTGCCATCAACTCTCATTAGCACCTAATGGTTTCCCTCTTGCACGTTTTACGTATCGACGTACACAATATGAACCAGTACCATTAGGGGTACACCCGTCAGGTTGTCTTATTTATCCTGCACACCCAAAATAAGGTTCATCTAATGCGTCATATGACCCATTGTGCCTGTCGCGCAAGGCCTGGCTCTGCCTATTCAAGTGTCCAACGTAGTTCCCACTACTGCCACAGTTACCACTTCGCCTTGTTTATTATTTGCGACCCATGCCAACTCCTGTACTCCACCACCCTCCGAGCGTCCCATTTTTTGTTGCTTTGGCGTGCAGTACACCGCTTTGCAGTGTAGTCGTGCATCACAGTAATCTAGTGACGGCACGGAGGTAGTACACATTGTGAATAAAAGTTGTGTTGTGGGACTTAAACTGTACAGTATAACGTACACACATGAAGATATGGTAGAAATGCTGCTGGTCTATATAGAATGTACGTTGACGGGAAATACGTTATGAGATTGCTTGTTTGTTGATAGTAGTGTTAGCGAACATTATGATTATTAAGTTAATATGTCTGTTTTCTACCCTACTCTACATACCTGTACTGTACCCTGTAGTAGGTGGACGAAATGCTGTTCAGGCAGAACGACTGTACAGAAGACGATTCCCTGACAAGCCATCGCCTTCGTGCCGGATGTTTGGTCGTCTCATATCTCGTCTACGTGAAACGGGAAGCTTAAATCCAAGACCTCGACATCGTCCTAGAACACGCACAGATGAACGTGCTGAAGTTGCTGTGCTCGCTACCATAGCTGTCAATCCTCAAATCAGCACACGTCAAATTGATCGTGAAGTTGGTGAGTCGAAATCAAGTGCACAAGGTATTCTTAAACGTCATAAATTTTATCCTTACCATGTTCATTTACACCTGGATCTTGACGGAAATGACTTCCGCAATAGGGTAACATTTTCTCGGTGGGTTCAGCAGAAATTTCTGATTAATCCAAATTTTTTTGCAGATGTTCCCTTTACCGACGAGGTATCATTCTCCAACAAAGGAATTGTCAATATGAGAAATATGCATTATTGGTCCGCTGACAATCCAAAATAGCTCCGTCAGGTAGAGCATCAACGTCCGTGGAAAGTTAATGTTTGGTGTGGGATTATTGGAGATACCATTAACGGACCTTTCTTTATAAATGGCATCCAAAATGGCAGACAATACTCCAGATTTATACGACACAATCTTAATCTACATCTACATTGATACTCCGCAAGCCACCCAACGGTGTTCTCTTGGACACCGCATCTCTGGACCGGAGAATGGTCATGTGGTATCAGCATGACGGATGCCCTGCACATAACGCCTTACGAGCACGACGACTTCTGAACCGCAAGTTCCCTGGTAGGTGGATTGGAGGAGGTGGCCCAGTTAGGCGGCCTGCCCGATCTCCGGACCTTACACCGCTGGATTGTTTTCTTTGGGGAGCAGTGAAGGATGCTGTTTACCAACATGAACCAACAACACCAGAGGACATGAAGCAACGCATTACTGATGCTTGTACAGCCATCAAAGAAGAAACAGTAGCACGAAGTAGGGCATGCTTCATCCGCAGAGTGACCCTATGTAATGGGCATCACTTTGAGCATGAGATTTGAACGCTATGTTTAGTATGTAGTGCTGGTATCACAGTGGAACTTTCTACAAAGGGCCATTTTACCCAGTGATGTTAAGAAACATTAGTTTGCAACAATTTGTCATTTAACGCATTAGATAAACATAACATTGATAATTACGTGATAATCAAACTAATTGGTTAAACATGTTTACATTCATCTTCTATGTCCTACCTGAACTTCCCAAATCAAAACATTTTTACCTAAACAACAGTAAAACTTTTAGTCCTCTTGCTCGTTTCACTAAAACCATCAACATGAATTTTACTATTACGAGTGAATGATTAACTGTCACTTGCGCTAGATCTACAGTAAAGTAAAGTTTTAACGTTGAACGGCATTATCTTTTTAGTAACGGATTAACAATAAGCGAAGTTAACTTTGTGACTAACGTTGCGGTACACAGATATGTTGCAGAACCACATCACCCCTAGACTATGGGATAAATACCTGCTGGAATGTACGACGGTAATGCAGAATGGCAGCAGGCGGTATTATTCGTTTCGGACCTCTTGATAAGTATGGAGGTGTGATTACGCATGTCAATCACATCGCGATTACGGGCAGCATGGGGTTCACGCCTGAGCCTCAGGACGTGCGCTAGCAGCGCATGTCGGGTGTTTCATGCGTCAACTTCGCGTCTGAATATCTCAGGATGAAATGGGAATATTACGATGCAAGCAACGCCATTGTGTATGTGCTTTGTCATGCTATGGATTGCTGAAGAAAACATATAGGAAGTCCATTTAAAAAAACATAAGTTTGTGTTAAAAACACATATGCTTTAGTTTTAGATTGTTCCCAAATATGTACATTCAGGGCCCCAGCCCTGCATTGATACCGGTGAAAGTCGTTTTCCAATAGCTATTATTGTTCCAGAGATATTTTGGGTGGACAAGACAGCTGGGACACACTGTATACGTAAAAGGAGATGTAGAGCTTACGTGTATAATTCAAAAATTTCACTCTAGTTTCGATCTGTTTCTTGTGTTGGTATGTGTTACTTGTATTCCTTTTTCGTTCAATAAACTCGTAGCAAGGATATATTTGTAGATCGCTTTGAAAGGGGCACCACCAACAGGGCTCCTGGCTCAGGCAGGAAGACAGTGAGCCCACAGCAGGAAGACAGGGACCTAGTGTCTAGGAGCAAAAGGAAACAAGGAGACTTCAATTTTGAAATAAGGACAGACATGGTTGGATTCAATCATTATTCAACAAATCCAAAATGACTTACTCCTGTTACGAACTAGTCGATTATACGCAGCTGTAGCGAGACATTTTGAACCCCTGGCATCCCCTCCCTTCAGATAGCGTGCCAGTATTTCCCTCACAGACTACGGTGGTTGGGTTGTCTGTGGGAAGAGACCAAACAACGAGGTCATCGGTCTCATCGGATTAGGGTAGAACGGGAAAGGAATTCGTCCACGTCCTTTCAATGGAAGTATCCCAGCATTTTCTTGGAGCGATTTTGGGAAATCACGGAAAACCTAAACCAGGATGGCCGAACGCTGGCTTGAACAGTCGTCCTCCCGAATGCGAGTCCAGTGTTCTAACCACTGCGCCACCTCCCGCGCTCACAGACTGCCTCTTGATCATCATCGCCTTCTTCATTTCATTATACACAGACTCCGACTGTTAGCGAATGTAACAGATTGTGTCATCATGACGTCACTGTCAACAATGAGTTTCGGCACGAAACCTACCGAACCGTTGCGTAGCATCAGTCTCATTGACAAACCTTCCGAAGAAAGAGTCGATTTCGAAGTGCGCTTTCTAGGAGGTCTGTTTCGCATCCTTCGGGCTGTGAGAAGAAGCTGAGAAGTAGTGAGGAGGTAGGTGAACACTGACTTTTAAATTACTCTGCAGTCGCAGGCACGGGATCAGGGTCTGGAAGACAAATCTTTTATCTTTGGTCTACATATCAGTATGTCAGATTATTCTTCAATTCCCATCTTCTATACTAAACTTTACATTTTTGATGAACTTCTGTATTTCCTGAGGCGGTGCATTGCGTTCTTCATAGTCCAGAAATTTAATCTGGAACGAGGAGCACAGCACACTGAACATGTGGAAAACGACTTGTTCTCACAACGTCAGCAGGTTTCGTAATTAGTTTGCTGATGCAAAATGAAATAACTTTGCTCAAGAATTTCAGTTAACTGGAATGTTGATCACCACTATTACTATACTTATCAATTCCCCAACATCCTTTAAAACGTTTGATGGTTAATTTGATTTGGCACGGTAGAAAGCCTTTCCGACAAATAATTAAATGTACAATGCCTACTGTATATCATGTAGTGTATTATTAACTTATTTACTAACTCCAGACTCCCAATAATTGTTGGCTTGATACAAGTATTTGTTTTCTTTTAGCGATCCATTAGGTTTTTGTTCAGTTTACTTGGTGTTTCATCTAAAATACAGCATCACTCAATATTATTTTTTTATGATTGTGATAAGAGCTGGTGTTTGTCACATACGGTGCCATGTACGGTATGAGACTGAATTGTTTATTTAGACCAAAACTTCTTGTCAATAAGGCAGATTTCATTTGACTATTTTCGACTCAGGAGGCACTGTAACTACTAAAGACTGCTTGTTTTACGTTTCCAGATGTTTTCGCGAGTGAAGTCGCTGTTCGGCTCGCCAGCTGACAGCCAGGGGTGTCCCAGGCTGGTCGACGAGCCGCCAACACCTGCGCCTGTACGCCGCCTTCGCCCACCTCGACCAAAGCCGAATGAGAAGAAAGTCGAGTCCACCACCACTGACTGCAAAGAGGCCGCTGCTGATAAACCGCAGCTTCAGGCAATTCATGTAAGCAGCAAATCATCCTTTGCAAAACATTGACCAATAATAACTGTCAGAGTGTTCCAAGAAAAATGATAGAAATGGATTCCAATAATGTTCTGCAGATACGTTTACTGACATAAATTTTTCTTTCCACAGTTTGGTCCGAGACCGAGAATTGTGCATTTTGACTTGTCTGATGAAGAGGAGGAAGTCTCTGGCTCCTACTATCCTCCTGGAGTTCCAGTTCCACCCAGTCGGCTGCAGATCTTTGCCAACAGACCACGCCGAAGGAACATTATCCGAGAACCACCGTCGCAGGAAGTGCAGACTGCGATGGCACATCTAAGAGCTGAGATACAAGCAATGGTATGTTAAACATTTAGCTGTTAAAAACCCCGTATTACTTTAGAAACACAAACGTAGATTTCTTATTAACGCTTGAAATAAATGTAAATGTAGGACTGATGTTAATCTACACATACATCTACTTACAATTGATGATGAGGGTTGTCAAGGCATCCTGAAGCCAAACGCGACATATTGTTTGAGAATATGTGGAAACGACAAAAAGATCGTCATGAGATTGGTCCCAAAACACATTGCGATATTTTACAAAACTTACGTTACTACATTTCCAAGGAATGTTTATGGAGTGGTGATATTATCAATACGAAGATTCAGTTAACTCGCTTTACACATCATACTTCTATATTTTTCGTTAATTTGCAAAAGTCTTATTTATGTTACCGTTACCGATTTTCTGTAGCCTGTAATATTTCAAGTGTTAGATATAGGTTTGCTCAAGGAAGCAGCTTAATAAAAATTATTCTTTTTGTCATTTCCAGGAGAACCCGCCACCTACAACATGCATTGGGCTTCTAGTGGAGACTCTAGTGGACCTGTATCGAAACAAGAGAGATTATCGCCGGAACCATGGATTGGCAGAGAGACCAGGGTTCGTCATCCGAATGAAGAGAAGATTCGCTTCTGTTCGTGAGGCAGTGAGAAGAGTTCTGCATCTGAAGAAGAATTTGGACAGGAGACAGCTGCCGACGGGCATTGATTCAACTCTGCGTGATTACTTTCTTCATTGTGAACACCCTGACCCTAACTACCCGCAGATTATTCCATTGGCACCACGGCTACTTGAAACCGCGCTGTGATGTGTTTGTAGAAGCCAGTCTGGTTTGGCTTGAAATAAAACACTTTAAAATCTGTTTAGTTGTGATTTTATTGTACTAGTGTACTAGCGTACTAGTGTGAAAGCGAAAAAGGTTAGTTCTGTGAAGTAACCTGCTTGGATGGTTAAAAATCAAAATTAACTGGCAGCAGCATATGCTGAATTAGAGAAGTTGGCGTTTAAATTGACGTCACTAGGGTTGTGAATGGGGCACATCAGTTTTCTGTGCTCAAATTTTCAATCCGGTAACAGCTTAAAGAGAAGGTACAGACTAAATAGTAGACCGCCTGCAGACAACTCACAACATTCAGAAACACTAACACAAGGAAGGAAAAGTACAAATCATGGTTAATAATAGGAGACTGAAAGAAATACTGAGAGGGTACTTCCGATAGGCAGTTTTCATGATATTAAATGTCTGATTTAATGCCTGATTTAATGGCTATTCAACTTCTCAGTACAGAATCCTTTTAAGTGGAACGTAGGACTCAGCTTTACAACTTGCGTTATGAAGTGTGTGGCGAATCATATTCATCAGAAGAATACCTACTGACCATCTACGTACAGGAAATGTTTTAGATGATAACCATAACAGTGCAATTGAGGGTGATACCGGGAACGTCGCTGAGAATGCTTCTTTCACTAAGGTGAAGATTGTGCCATTCCTTGAGTAGTGCAACAGCCACTGGATCTTCTCGATTCGTTCATCAAGCTGTGCCTGTCATGTATGTCTGTGACTGATGCATCGTACGTCGCACAACATGCAACATGGCCTACATCTGGATGTTTAGTTTAAGAGGTAATTCGCATTACTAATTTCCAGATGCAGTCTGCGAGGTAGAACTCTGTCAGCTGATCCCGATATTCTCCAACACTTTTAGTAAACGGCAAATATTTCAGAGCAACAGAGTTACCGTCCGTCTATACACGCATCTGGAGCAGGGAAGTGTAAAGCTAAAATAAGTTGACTGGATACCACAAATAATAAAGCATCAGGGTATTTTATGCGACATACAAAGAGTCTAATTAAGATCGAAAAACTCGTATCACGAAAGGGAACGACAAAATTAAAAGATATATCTTTTGGCGTACTTGACTAGTACAATACAACACCTCTGCATAGTCACGGACATCAAGGAGACCTATGTCGATACAAGTTAATACCAAATTGACAACACACAACAAGAGCATGTGTCGATGGAATAAGGTGCCAAGCCAGACGTAAAGGAGTACAATATTAAACAGCTCTTCGAGAGCTGTACTTCAGTGACAGAACTGGAAACGCCGAACGTAATGGTTCTATCACTGTACAGTCTCCAAAAAGGAAATTATTTTCACTTCATTTAACTATTACAACGATCAAAATACGGACTGTGGTAGTAGCTGGGAAGTCGGTAAGGTATGTGAGGATTTCGATATTTTTTTGACGTAGGACAGTAGAGATGGAGGTCACCTAGAATTACTGATGGCCAGTTTCGGTACGTTCTCAACCAAAACACTCCTAGGAATGCCAGAAGTACACAGTCCCTGTCAACTAGTTTCTAAATACCCCGGTTTTTCAACGAAAAATCTCGAGTCCTACGATAATTGATTGATCTGCCCATGAACGGCAAATGACAGCAAAAAATATTTCACTTCAGTAACATTTGTTTACGAAAGACAACTTCCAATACAGTTTTGTTTTACTAGAACTCAGAGATAACCGTACAGGATTTGAAGAGCATCTTGTGCTACACATTGCCACAAATAACACACACGGCTAGCTCAACAAAGACGGAACTATACTACAAATAATCCTTCACGTTCCTCAACATATTCCGGATGGTAAAAATCACACGCTGCACACAAGAAGTACAAAATTTCAGAAAGGAAGCAAAGGCCATTACGACAATTATTAGGAACCGAACAAATAAACTTGTTAAGGCAGATGACATTCAGCTCTAAAACGACAGCAATGCTGAGTAAGGTTATTTTAAATTCAAATTATTTACCATTATTCCTAATACTTCTTAACAGTCCCTAGAGCCAGTAGTAGAGAAAACCATTTACGGAAGCAGATTCATTATTTTAATTAGACAGAAAATACTGTCTACACTAACAAATAAAAATCTTTTGTTACTCCCCCAGGAGGTCTTGTGATTATAATCGTATTTCAAATAAAGATTCATATGGTTCTAATGGCTCTGAGCACTATGAGACCTAACATCTGTGGTCATCAGACCCCTAGAACTTAGAACTACTTAAACCTAACTAACCTACTGACATCACACACATACATGCCCGAGGCAGGATTCGAGCATGCGACCGTAGCAGTCACGCGGTCAAATAAAGGGCTAAAATTATGTACTCACTTCACCATGCCAGCCTCTGTCTAAGACGCCGTTACAGTCTGATTCTTCCTTGTTTACGCTGTGTACTGAGTGTTTAAGATGCCTCCGATAATCGTGAGTCCCGCCGACTGTGAAGTACGGGCTGTTATAAGATTTCTTATTGCTAAAGTCCTAAAAGCGATCGATATTCACCGTGAGATTTGTATAGTTTACGGAGGAAATATGAATGATGGAATGGTAAGAAAGCGGCTGAGCGCATTTAAAGATGTCCCCACAAATGTGCTTGATGAACAACGAAGTGGGCGTCCTTCGATCGTTAATGAAAGTGAGAGGAAACAGACGTTATACGATTTCGTCCTTGCGGGATGACTTTCCCAATGTTTCGCGTAGTGTTTTGTATATCACTGTGAGCGAGCAGTTGAATTACCGAAAATTGTGCGCATGTTGGCTACCGAAAATGTTGGCAGATGAGCACAAAACAAAACTTTTAGACCGAGCATTGACTTTCCTTGAGCAGTACCACAACGACGTTGATGATTTCTTACGCCAAATTGTTACGGGCGATGAAACATGGGTGGCCAACGTCACACCAGTATCAAATCAACAGTCCATGGAATGGCGGCATTGAGATTCACCCAGAAATGTGAAGTTTAAGCAAACAATCTCTCCACGGAAAACCATATGCACAGTTTTTTAGGACAGAAATGGAGTATTGCTTGTGGAATTTCTGTCTCGTAATGAGACAATCAATGTAGCACCTTACTGTAAGACATTGCACAATCTCCGCCGCTCACTTCAAAACAAAAAACTTGCAAGTTGAGTAAGGGCATCGTTTTGCTGCAAGACAATGCCCGTCCTCATGTGGCGAATCAGACCAAAGATCACATCACAACTTTTCGACCGGTAGCTTTAGATCATCCTCCGTACATCCCCGATCTTGCACCCAGTGACTACCATCTGTACCTGCACTTGAAGAAACGTCTGGGCGGTCAGCGTCTTCAAGACGACGACGAAGTCAAAACACTGGTGATACAGTGGTTAACAAGTCAGGCGGCAGACTTCTGTGACGAGGGTATTCAAAAATTGGAGCAACCTTACGACAAGTGCCTCAATATTGACGGAAAATTATGTAGAAAAGTATATTAAGGTACTGGCTTTCATTTAAAAATAGTATTATTGACATAGCTTACCACGTCTTTATTTAAATTTCAAAATGGTACTTACGTAATAAACATGCCTCGGTGATACTCATTTGAAGAAATGGATAAACCAAAAGTTTTCTTTTTAGGAACCTTTACACCATCTCTGAATGTAATATGTTATCAACAGTTGAGAAGGGTTTCTCAACAAAAGAGGCAGTTTTTTTTATCAAAAATGCTGTCAACCAAACAGTAAGTTACCATTTTAACACTTTCTGTAATCTTGCTAAAGCCTTTGACTGTGTAGATCAAGACATGCTACTAGGATTATTATGATGGTGTAATTCTGCTTGCATTGACAGCATCACATGTTAATTACATTAAGATAATATCAGAATATCAAATGGTATGACAGCTATAAAGCGAAATTCAGAGTCAGAAATATTAAATTTGGTACCACTCAATATATATATCTCCACTTATCCTGATTTTGACCATAAATCAGTTTTCAAGGGGAATGAACAATTTTTCAAAGTATGGACCGATTCTGATGACTCAAGTTTACCAAGATGTGCCCAAAGAGCAGGCTTACAATTTGTGGATAGCGAAATACTAACCCTACATCTTTAAAAGAGATACATTTCTTGAATCCATTATTGCTTATGGATACAAGAAGCAGTGATCAATGGACACATACTACATGAAACTTCAAGTTCAAAGTTAAAAGTTGTTGTAAGCAAGCCACTGGTACAGAAACTACGAGGTGTGATTGGAAAGTTTTAAGAATGGATCCGCTACTGACTACTCGTTTGGAGTGTAGGTACACGAAGGGTGGGGGGAGAGTCATTGCCTTGTCCTAGAACGCCCTCTGACAGGAAAAAGTGTTTCCTTTATTCAGTACGTTGTGGCAGCTGGTTGAGTACGGGTCTGTTAGGGCTTGTTGTCGGATTCAGTCTGTGTGAAAATGGACGTAAAAACGGAGCAACGAGTTTGCGTGAAATTTTGTACTAAAACAGGGAAATCAGCTTTTGATTCTTACGAACTATTAAAAACAGTTTTTGCAGATAATTGTGTGAGTCAGTGAAATGTTTTTGTCTGTTACAACAGATTTAAAAATGGGTGCGAAACATTTGAAGATGAACCATTGTCCGTTGATCCTTCCACCCCAAAAACAAATGAAAATCTTGTGAAATTTCGCGACATAATGCGCTCTGATCGTAGACATACAATTAGGGAGATGCCTCATGAACTCAATTTAAATTTCTATGCAGTTCAGTCAATTTTGACTGAAGATTTGAACATGCGTCGAGTTTCTGCAAAATTCATTCCAAATGTGTTGTCAAGAGACCAGAGACAATACCGACTTAAAGCGTGCCAAGAACTGATTAATCGTGTTAAAAATGATCCAGATTTGTTAAATAGGGTAATTACTGTTGACGAATCGTGGGTATATCGATATAATCCTGAAACCACAGTGCAGTCATTGCCGTGGTAGACTCCAGGTTTACCACTACCGAAAAATCACGGCAAAGTCGGACGAAGGTGAAAACAATGTTGGTGTGTTTCTTCGATTCTACAGATACTGTGAATAATGAGTTTACCCCTGGAAGACAGACAATTAACCAGAAGTACCATAAATGTGTCATTTGCGTGGAAAGGTGAGGAAGAAGAAAAGTCCTGCATTGTGGAAAGACAGGAGTTGGGTGTTACACCATGACAATGCTCCGGCTCACCGTGCCTTCTCCACTGTTGAATTTCTGACCAAATCCAAAATTCCTGTGGTTCCACAACCGCCATATTCCCCTGATTTGGCCACTGCAGACTTATGTCTGTTCCCTAAACTGAAATTTTCACTGAAGGGGAAGAAAGGGAAGTAGTTTGACTCTATCGAAGACATCTAGGCAAATGCGGAGAGCGTTCTTAACATACTTCAGTAAAAAAATTTCTAGGAATGTTTCGGCATGTTCAGTAAGAAGGGGATTATTTTGAAGGAGATTCATCACAGTAGCATGTAAGTACCACCACAATACAATTACAAGCCCATTCTTAAAACTTTCAAATCACACCTCGTGTATTCTCGTTTGGTAATTGACATATAGTAACACGGGTTTTCTAGAGAATGAAGAGACAGATGCAAAAATCGATGGTTCATGAGCCTTTGAAAACTGATACAACAATAACCGTAACATAATTCTGTGTGACAGAAAAAAAAGAATTATTTTTAATGTACATATAAAGTTGGAGCAAATCGTGCGAACAGTGGCATCTGTTTCTGCTTAACAAGTGCGCGCCGCGGAACACAACAAAAAGCGAGTCAGTCATTTAACTAGTGACATTCTCAACGACAGCAAGGAAGTTTCTACCGTTCGTGTACCATCCAAAGTCAAAATGATAAATTTGTAGCATTGGACGTGAAAGACGAGAGAAAGTCCTAAGCCGAAAATTGTCAAAATGAGATGTAAGACTTCCCAAAAAAAAAAAAAATTGCCAAAAAGCATGCTATGAACAGTTACTTCCAACAACAAAAATTAATTCTTGAGTACCACAATTATTAGTCCACATCAACCAAGGGTGCAGTATATTAATACTGTCACAGCAGAATACGAGCAGGAACGGCAGAAAAAGGACACCTCCGCTGCACACAAAAGTGGCTAAAGCCATCCGATACAATGAGGGACCTCTTTTGGCCCGACGTAATGTAGCAACTCGCTGTGGAATTGACTCAAGAGTTCTCTGGAAGCCTCCTGCAAAAATATTTAGCCATGTTGCTTCTATAGCGGTCCGGAAGTCTTAGATTGTCTGCCGCGCATAATGAGCATAGTGGGCATGAGCACTACAGACGTAGTGTGTGGACAGTAAGTTGAAAACGTGGGTCTCACGGGCTCACAGGTGGCGTACCAGAGATAAGTCCATGTAAGCGCACTATCCTCTGTGTCCTCGATCTCTCAGTAGGATAGTGTGTCTGCCATGTAAGCAGGAGATCCCGCTTCGAGTCCCGGTAGGGACACACACGTTCAACTGTCCCCGTTTATGTATATCAATGCCTGTCAGTAGCTAATGGTCTGGATTTCATTGTAATTTCATTCGTAAATATTGCAAGGCGTTGCTGGTCCCCCATTGGGCGCCTCCCCAGGTGGCAGATAGGGGAATGCCTAACAGATATGGTGGGTACCGGGGAAACAAAATACCTGGGGCGGACCAAAACAAGTGAAGAGGAAGTCAACGACTCGGATGCTGGAAGAGAATTTTTTTATAGCGTTCCAACAGTAGAAGAGTCGGAAGGTATCTCTACGAGGCAGGCAGAGCTCGGAGCCTGGGAAAGGCTATCTGCCTAGGATATGGTAATCCAAAATAGTACTCAGCAAGCTTGGAAGCTGTGAGGTGGCAGCCCCATCACCAAGATTAACCTGCGCAGCGCTCGTAACGCGGCCAGGGGATTCGATACCTACTGGCTCACATCAACGATTTGCCTCGGATAATAGATTCAAAGCAAACGGACATAGGCCATGCAACAGGAATTCGCGAGATAGAAACAAGAAACACTGCTTCACATTTTGGACATGGAACGTTCGTAGTTTTAATAAACCAGCTGCAGCAGCGCCTTTGATATCAGTACTAAAAACATACAAGACAGATATTGTAGCTCTACAGGATGTAAGGTGGCTTGGAGAAGGGACACACGCGGATGATAACTGTGTCATTTCTTATGGGATTGATGAATAACATCGTGAATTTGGTACTGCTTTTGCTGTTGAGAACAGGATTGTTAATCGGGTTAAGGAATTCCATCCCATTAACAAAAGAATGTCTTTCATAACAATCAAACACCAGTGGTACGATATAACATTCATACATGTCCATGCACTGACTGAAGATTCATCTGAGGATGAGAAAGATGAGTACTATGAAGTATTAGAGAGAGTAGTCGAAAGTATTCCAACAAGAAATATGAGAATTATCTTAGGAGACCTTAATGGAAAAAAAAGTAAAGAGGATATGTTGATCCCCACAATAGGAAAACATAGCAAGCACTCGACCACAAATGAAAATAGATTAAAAATGATCACCTTTGCACCGTCAAAAGATGTAGGAATTTGCTCGACGATGTTCCCTCACAAAGATATACACCAAGAAAGCTGGCTTAAGCCAGAGATAAATTCTGCCGAAATTTTTACAAAGGTACAGACGGTGTTTAGAAAGGATAGATTGCATGCAACCGGTGGTGGAGTGTTCGTCGCTGTTAGTAGTAGTTTATCCTGTAGTGAAGTAGAAGTGGATAGTTCCTGTGAATTATTATGGGTGGAGGTTACACTAAACAACCGAACTAGGTTAATAATTGGCTCCTTTTACCGACCTCCCGACTCAGCAGCATTAGTGGCAGAACAACTGAGAGAAAATTTGGAATACATTTCACATAAATTTTCTCAGCATGTTATAGTCTTAGGTGGAGATATAGACTGGGACACTCGGATGTTTAGGACGGGTGGTAGGGACAGAGCATGGAGTGACATTATACTGAGTGCACTATCCGAAAATTACCTCGAGCAATTAAACAGAGAACCGACTCGTGGAGATAACATCTTCGACGTACTGATAACAAACAGACCCGAACTTTTCGACTCTGTATGTACAGAACAGGGAATCAGTGATCATAAGGCCGTTGCAGCATCCCTGAATATGGAAGTTAATAGGAATATAAAAAAAGGGAGGAAGGTTTATCTGTTTAGCAAGAGTAATAGAAGGCAGATTTCAGACTACCTAACAGATCAAAACGAAAATTTCTGTTCCGACACTGACTATGTTGAATGTTTATGGAAAAAGTTCAAGGCAATCGTAAAATGCGTTTTAGACAGGTACGTGCCGAGTAAAACTGTGAGGGACGGGAAAAACCCACCGTGGTACAACAACAAAGTTAGGAAACTACTGCGAAAGCAAAGAGAGCTCCACTCCAAGTTTAAACGCAGCCAAAACCTCTCAGACAAACAGAAGCTAAACGATGTCAAAGTTAGCGTAAGGAGGGCTATGCGTGAAGCGTTCATTGAATTCGAAAGTAAAATTCTATGTACCGACTTGACAGAAAATCCTAGGAAGTTCTGGTCTTACGTTAAATCAGTAAGTGGCTCGAAACAGCATATCCAAACACTACGGGATGATGATGGCATTGAAACAGAGGATGACACGCGTAAACCTGAAATACTAAACACCTTTTTCCAAAGCTGTTTCACAGAGGAAGACCGCACTGCAGTTCCTTCTCCAAATCCTCGCACAAACGAAAAAATGGCTGACATCGAAATAAGTGTCCAAGGAATAGAAAAGCAACTGGAATCACTCAATAGAGGGAAGTCCACTGGACCTGACGGGATACCAATTCGATTCTACACAGAGTACGCGAAAGAACTTGCCCCCCTTCTAACAGCCGTGTACCGCAAGTCTCTAGAGGAACGGAGGGTTCCAAATGATTGGAAAAGAGCACAGATAGTCCCAGTCTTCAAGAAGGGTCGTCGAGCAGATGCGCAAAACTATAGACCTATATCTCTTACGTCGATCTCTTGTAGAATTTTAGAACATGTTTTTTGCTCGCGTATCATGTCATTTCTGGAAACCCAGAATCTACTATGTAGGAATCAACATGGATTCCGGAAACAGCGATCGTGTGAGACCCAACTCGCCTTATTAGTTCATGAGACCCAGAAAATATTAGATACAGGCTCCCAGGTAGATGCTATTTTTCATGACTTCCGGAAGGCGTTCGATACAGTTCCGCACTGTCGCCTGATAAACAAAGTAAGAGCCTACGGAATATCAGACCAGCTGTGTGGCTGGATTGAAGAGTTTTTAGCAAACAGAACACAGCATGTTGTTATCAATGGAGAGACGTCTACAGACGTTAAAGTAACCTCTGGCATGCCACAGGGAAGTGTTATGGGACCATTGCTTTTCACAATATATATAAATGACTTAGTAGATAGTGTCGGAAGTTCCATGCGGCTTTTCGCGGATGATGCTGTAGTATACAGAGAAGTTGCAGCATTAGAAAATTGTAGCAAGATGCAGGAAGATCTGCAGCGGATAGGCACTTGGTGCAGGGAGTGGCAACTGACCCTTAACATAGACAAATGTAATGTATTGCGAATACATAGAAAGAAGGATCCTTTATTGTATGATTATATGATAGCGGAACAAACACTGGTAGCAGTTACTTCCGTAAAATATCTGGGAGTATGCGTGCGGAACGATTTGAAGTGGAATGATCATATAAAATTAATTGTTGGTAAGGCGGGTACCAGGTTGAGATTCATTGGGAGAGTGCTTAGGAAATGTAGTCCATCAACAAAGGAGGTGGCTTACAAAACACTCGTTCGACCTATACTTGAGTATTGCTCATCAGTGTGGGATCCTTACCAGATCGGTCTGACGGAGGAGATAGAGAAGATCCAAAGAAGAGCGGCGCGTTTCGTCACAGGGTTATTTGGTAACCGTGATAGCGTTACGGAGATGTTTAATAAACTCAAGTGGCAGACTCTGCAAGAGAGGCGCTCTGCATCGCGGTGTAGCTTGCTCGCCAGGTTTCGAGAGGGTGCGTGTCTGGATGAGGTATCGAATATATTGCTTCCCCCTACTTATACCTCCCGAGGAGATCACGAATGTAAAATTAGAGAGATTAGAGCGCGCACGGAGGCTTTCAGACAGTCGTTCTTCCCGCGAACCATACGCGACTGGAACAGGAAAGGGAGGTAATGACAGTGGCACGTAAAGTGCCCTCCGCCACACACCGTTGGGTGGCTTGCGGAGTATCAATGTAGATGTAGATGTAGAAGATACATGGTGGTCTCCAGATGGCAAAACAGTAAATCAAATTGACCATGTTATGACAGATCAACGTTTCACTTCATTCATAAGAGATGTCGGAACGTATAGAGGAGCTGAAATTGGCTCGGGGCATTTCCTAGTGGTAGGAAAGATGGAAAGGAAGATGATTAGGAATCGACAACGAAAAGCCACACCAAAACCTAATTTAGACATCGAACGACTGAAGGAACTGTCTGTTAAAGAAGCCTATGTGATTGAAATAAATAACCGATTTACAGCATTGCTAGAAGCTGAGGAGGGAAATAATGTCGAGAAGGCTTGGGAAAGAATAAAGACTGTAGTAACAGATGCAGCACAAGAAACACGAGGCACGAAAAAGTAAACGAAGAAACAGAAATGGTTCAACGAAAAGTGTCAGAAGGCAGTAGAAAGGAGGAAAGGAGCCAGGATGTTCTGGCTGCATCATAAGGAGAGTGAGGACAGGAAGGAGACGTTCAATGCGGTTAGCAGAGAAACAGCAAGAGTTCTGCGAACAGAGAAAAGAAAATATCTGACTGGAGTCCTAGAATCTATAGAAGTGGAAAGCAGGAATGGAAACTCAAAGAAGTTGTTTTAGTATACAAACAAAAGTAAGAGAGGTTATCAAAGTGAAAATCTATTCATAAAAGATAAAAATCACACTATGCTAACGCAGCTGGAAGCTGTCCTAGAAAGATGGAAAGAGTATTTCTCATAAACGTAAAATCGCATTGATGCACACATAACCTTCAATTAGGCAATGTCTGAGAGTGACAGCATTAATAATGACGAATGTAGAATCACAGAACAGGAAGTGATCCACTCCATTCAAAAGTTCAAAAGCCACAAAGCTGTAGGCGACGACCAGATATCAACAGAGATGTAAAAAGAGGGCGGAAGCAAACTACAAAAGGAAATTTATAACCTTATCACAATGATCTGGAAAATTGAAACGCTGCCTGAAGATTGGAAAACTGCAATAATTTGTCCCATACACATGAATTAAACAGAATGGAATGTGGAAATTACAGAGGAATCAGTTTGCTGAACATAACATACAAAATCCTGTCAATGACCATTCTGGAAAAACTTAAACCTTACGCAGAAAACATTATTCTAGATTACCAGGCTGGATTTCGGACAAACCGCTCCACAACTGATAATTTGTTTACTATATGACAAATCCTTGAGAAATACTGGGATTTTAACAAAAACATCCATTGTCTCTTCATTGACTTCCAGCGAGCCTACGATAGCGTCCACAGAAGTAGCCTCTTCAACACCTTATGAGAATTTAGTATACCCAATAATATCATTAGGATGATACAACTGTGCATGGATGGCTCCCAGGCAGCAGTGAAGTTCAGAGGATCCATATCCACCACTTTTCCAATTATAACAGGCTTACTGCAGGGAAACGCTGTTTCATGCGTCCTCTTCAACCTTGCATTAGAGAAAGTGGTTCGGGAGAGTAGTTTACATCTACACAATGGTCTACAATTCGAACACAGTGAAGTAAAACTCCTGTTATAAGCCGATGATATAGTGTTGCTGAGTAAAACTGAAGAAGAACTAAAAGACATGTACAGATCTCTCAGGGACAGTGCCAGCAAAATCGGACTTTTCACTAACCAAGATAAAACCGAATATATGGAAATAGGTCGAGTCATAAACCTAAATCCTTACTTTGAAATTGATCAACATTCTAAATTCAGAAAAATTCTACAGTTTAAATACCTTGGATCACGTTTCAACAGTAAAAATATCATAACAATGGATATAAATGAAAGAATAGCCTCAGGGTCAAGATGTCTGTACTCACTAATCAATCCACTCAAAAGTAAAGCTTTGTCAATCACCACAAAGATGAAGATATACAACACTATTATCTTTCCCATAGTACTGTACGGTTCAGAAAGCTGGATGCTTACAAAGAATGAAAGAGAAAAACTGAATGTTTTTGAAAGAAAAGTAATGAGAAAAGCCTAGGGACCTGTGTTGGAGAATGGCATTTGGAGAATTCGAAAGAACAATGAAATTTATCAGTTAATGAAGCAACCCACTATCATCCAGAAATTAAAAAGTAGGAGACTACAATGGGCTGGACATGTGGCCATAATGGAAAACAACAGAATCACCAAGAAAACATTTGCAGGAGCTCTCCAGGCAACAAGACCATTGGGCCGAGCTCGTACAAGGTGGAAAGATGACATAGAGAAGGACACCGCAGCATTAGGAATTTCCGTAGGGTGGAGAGAGGTTGCGAGAGATAGAAGGTGGTGGAAGCAGAACGTTGATGCAGAGCGTGGTCTACATGGCCTGTGATCGATGAGAAGAGAAGAGAGAGAACAATATTCGCTGTAATTGAACTAGAAGTCTCAGTCCATTCGATGTAATGCAGCCCATACCATTCTGAAGCTGTGACAGTTCCTTGGTGACAACCTAGGTGTATGGCTTCGTGTGATCTGCGCCACACTCGACCCTACCATCAGCACATACCAATTGGAGTGAGTACTCATGTGACCAGATCACAGGTTTCAAGTTGTCTAGGGCCCAACCAAAGTCGTAACGAGCCTGGGAGAGGTAGTGCAGCACCTACTAGTAAAGGCACTCGCATCCCTCTCTGCTGCTGTAGCCCATTAACGCCACATTTCGCCTCAATGTCTTAATGGATACGTTCGTGATACGTCCGACAATGATTTCTGTGGGGAACTGATTTTTTTGACTGTATATATGATATCACACTTAGATATCACATGAACTCATGGTCAGTCGCTTGGAGGTATATATAACAAATACATCATATACTCGTGACAGAGCAGACACGAAAAACGTACTGCTGCAGACTTCCAAATTTAGCAAGAGCATCCTATCAAGTTGTTAATAAACTGCTATACTATTATTCTGCTTAACCTTTTCCCCGTTTCTCTAAGGATCGGTGCTATTATATGAGTTTTGGCAATGTCGGTGACACTCGGCTGCCGGATACTCAACGTGACGCTACCGCCCCCTTAGGGAATCTGTTTATGGAGCCCGTTTGTTTACGTCTAGAGTAAATGTCGTATTACAGCTTGGGAACGTTTTCTGAAAGTTTGTTTAGCTTGTCTTTCAGAGTAACGAATGGGTCAGTTAACAGCTACGATACCAAGCGACCGACACTGTTTAACTAGTCTACACAAGGCTGTAGCAACACTATCCGAAATATGGATACATGTCGAAACAAGGCCCCCGGAGTAGACAATATTCCATTGGAACTACTGACGGCCGTGGGAGAGCCAGTCCTGACAAAACTCTACCACCTGGTGAGCAAGATGTATGAAACAGGCGAAATACCCTCAGACTTCAAGAAGAATATAATAATTCCAATCCCAAAGAAAGCAGGTGTCAACAGATGTGAAAATTACCGAACTATCAGCTTAATAAGTCACAGCTGCAAAATACTAACACGAATTCTTTACAGACGAATGGAAAAACAAGTAGAAGCCAACCTCGGGGAAGATCAGTTTGGATTCCGTAGAAACACTGGAACACGTGAGGCAATACTGACCTTACGACTAATCTTAGAAGAAAGATTAAGGAAAGGCAAACCTACGTTTCTAGCATTTGTAGACTTAGAGAAAGCTTTTGACAATGTTGACTGGAATACTCTCTTTCAAATTCTAAAGGTAGCAGGGGTAAAATACAGGGAGCGAAAGGCTATTTACAATTTGTACAGAAACCAGATGGCAGTTATAAGAGCCGAGGGACATGAAAGGGAAGCAGTGGTTGGGAAGGGAGTAAGACAGGGTTGTAGCCTCTCCCCGATGTTGTTCAATCTGTATATTGAGCAAGCAGTAAAGGAAACAAAAGAAAAATTCGGAGTAGGTATTAAAATTCATGGAGAACAAATAAAAACTTTGAGGTTCGCCGATGACATTGTAATTCTGTCAGAGACAGCAAAGGACTTGGAAGAGCAGTTGAATGAAATGGACAGTGTCTTGAAAGGAGGATATAAGATGAACATCAACAAAAGCAAAACAAGGATAATGGAATGTAGACTAATTAAGTCGGGTGATGCTGAGGGAATTAGATTAGGAAATGAGGCACTTAAAGTAGTAAAGGAGTTTTGCTATTTGGGGAGCAAAATAACTGATGATGGTCGAAGTAGAGAGGATATAAAATGAAGGCTGGCAATGGCAAGGAAAGCGCTTCTGAAGAAGAGAAATTTGTTAACATCCAGTATTGATTTAAGTGTCAGGAAGTCATTTCTGAAAGTATTCCTATGGAGTGTAGCCATGTATGGAAGTGAAACATGGACGATAAATAGTTTGGACAAGAAGAGAATAGAAGCTTTCGAAATGTGGTGCTACAGAAGAATGCTGAAGATTAGATGGGTAGATCACATAACTAATGAGGAAGTATTGAATAGGATTGGGGAGAAGAGAAGTTTGTGGCACAACTTGACCAGAAGAAGGGATCGGTTGGTAGGACATGTTCTGAGGCATCAAGGGATTACCAATTTAGTATTGGAGGGCAGCGTGGAGGGTAAAAATCGTAGAGGGAGACCAAGAGATGAATACACTAAGCAGATTCAGAAGGATGTAGGTTGCAGTAAGTACTGGGAGATGAAGAAGCTTGCACAGGATAGAGTAGCATGGAGAGCTGCATCAAACCAGTCTCAGGACGGAAGACCACAACAACAACAACAAACGACACGTAAACATGGTAAGCAAAGCATACAGCGGAAGGAGACTTCACCGCTATCTAACAAGCACAATCTTACAAGTGTATGAAATATCTGCGAGAATCAGATTTCAAAATACTTTCAGGCCGCCAGAAACAATGATCCGAGGGACGTATGTAATGTAGCAGAACAGCAGATCGAGAGAAGAGCACATGACGTTGGAATTAGGAATACGTAATTGCTGTTCATTTTATCACTTCAACACTAATGAACACTGAATGACATGCTAATATTTCATAAGTATTTATGATGTTATATTTGGTAAGTGGAAGCCTACTGGAGGACTTTGATTTCACCAAGGAAGTGGGCGAGGCATATCAGCTGGTGACAAGTTGCAGCCTCAGCCAGGTCAATAGCACATGGTTGTCAGGAATCTACCTCGAGCCTGTGTCAGTCGCTGTACCCACCCGCAACAGAAGTGACGTCATGCGGTGACGTTGGCAGTGCTTTGGTTGCTTGGAGTCTGTTGCTTGTACGCCCACCCCCCTCCCTCCGCCCTACTCAAAGCCAGCAGAACTGGCTGTGTTCCTTGGTGATGACAATATCTGCACACAGATAGGTTCCAGCTTCAGTTCTTGATGATAAGTAACACAAAAATGAGGGCAGTGCAGATGGCACTACCCAGGTAGCTGCTGAAATGAATAAAATAAATCACAGGATAAATAACAGAAAAATAACATTGAACCACAACTGTAATTTACTATGGTCAACGATACAGTGTATTTGAAAGCGTAAATAATACTCATCATAAAATTAATCGTATTACGACATGCACATGTGCCGTTCGGAGGAACGTGGCATCTTCTCGCTGATGGTATATGATACCATTCAACTTATTGAGTTTAATAAGAAAATTAAGTTTTTTCTTAAATGCTTTGTGGTATGAGGCATAATGTTGGTCTCACGTTCCTGTAGTCGGGATTTTATCGGCAACACAGACAGTAACGTTTCTAGGTCTGAAGAGGAGTTGGAGCAATTGACCAGAGCACGAAAGGAGGCTGCCAGAAAATTTGGGCTAAGATAAACATAAAAGACCCAAGACAGCGTACCTCGTTATGACACGTGGCCAAAGCCATACTGCTGGTCATCTACAATCAATGTTGGTGGGAGTCCAGTCCTAGAAGACAGTGCATGAATTTAAATACCTAGGGGAAATCTTCACTGATACTATGTACGTGATGCAGAGATGAATGCCAAAATACAAACAGGAAACCAATATTATTACTGCCTAGCACAACTGCGTCGGTCCACATATCTCTTCAAACACATAAAGATTCGAATATACAAAACCCTGATGCAGCCTGTTGTTCTACATAGCTGTGAGACACGGAGTATCGGGAAACAGGACTTCCGTAAGCCCCTAGGTTTTGAAAGAAAAGTGCTTCAAAGATCTTCACTCCCGTTCTGGATGTAGACTCAGAAGAATGGGGGATCAGACAAAACTAAGAGCATGAGGAGGTATACCAGCAGCCCAAGATAGCGGGATCTGTGAAAGCCAAACGAATGCAGTGGGTCGGTCATGTCTCCTGGATGGAAAATCACAGATGGCCTCGGGAACCCCTGGATTTCACACCTACAGGAAAGAAACCGCCAGGGAGACCAGAGAAGCGTGGCATCCATGAATTGTTAAAACAAACATCAATAGATATAGGCGGGTGGCGGATAGCAGCAATGGACAGAATACTTGCAGCAGCTTGTGGTCCACTGGGCCTGATCATGTAGAAGAAGAAGAAGACAGGCAGTATCCCAATACGTATATAATTCCCCACAGCTTTGTCCAGCACTCGCAATAAATCTACCGATTACTTACAGAACTCAAAAAACTTTCTTTTGAACTGGTGGAATTTTGCATTATACAGCAATGCAGTACTCTACGTACTGTCTTCATTGACTACTAATTTGGTTAGGTATAATTTTGTTAAGAGATATTAGGAACTTTGCTCATTTAAAACGGAACAATAAGCTTTCACAACATTCCGAATGGTCTGTCTAAGGTAGGAAAATGTTGCTAACATCACTGAATCAGCAGCTAAGTGAAATGATCCACGTGTCTTAATCACATAGTGAAGTGTATTAGAATACCGACTATGTCACTTCTCTTTAATATTGTAAACCAATATTCCGTGGATATCTTCACCTGCAGCCTTACTGTTGGATAAGATAACACGCTAAGAATTAGTTGTAAACGATTCATATCCTACCGTCTTTGAAATACATGTATCGAATCTGATAGCATTGATACTAAACAAGAATAACAATTTCCTCAATTCTTCTTCACAGCAGTCTGGAGTTCAATTACATTTTCAATGTTAAATCGTTGCCTCTTATTCTCCCTATGTCTTCTCAGGAAAGCGTTTAAAATGACTCTTCCTATCTCTGCTCCTTACCTCCAGATACATGCAACTTACTCAGAACTCCAAGAGACAATAAATCTCACTGAAATAAATTGTACAAAATAGTTTTTCGTTTTCAATCACGGGATTAATTTTCGAGTCTTCTTCACGAATTTTATGTGAAGTTTTACGAGGGTACTTTAACGACCAATCACGTCTTCTGGGTGCTTCAATTTTTTTTTTCTTGTCAGGCAGTTTAGTTGCTTCCAGGTAGCAGGACGGACGCCGGCCCAAATCGTTCATATATTTTAGTAAAACATGCAATTGAAGTCTTGAAACTAGAGTGTTCGGTAAATAAATTGATTAGATTCACACACAACTTCGAGAGAACAATTTCAGGGAATCAACTGGTCAATATAGTATTAATTTTGCTCTTTACTAGCGGATAGTAGTGAACATGGGAATAATTTCCTCATGCTAACGCTGAAGAAAGTAAGTTAGATGGTTCTGAATAAGTCGTCATGTCAATGTATTACGGAACTTAACCACTAGGGCCGCTATCTTTATGTAGATACTCGGCTAGCTCTTGTATTCATGGGTCAATAGACTCTTGTCGCCCATAAAACAATGTGATACCAAACAAAATTTAAATGTTTACCGAAAATTTGTTGGACAGTACAGCAAGATTCAAGTTATTTTTAAGTTAATGAAACTGTGCAAAAATTTTTGTCTTTGTTCAATCTGCAGTTTCGTGTTCAAGAAACTCAACCATCTTTACCGTCTTCTATCAGTCTTTAAAGAATATAATTTAGGGAGTTCCATTGCGGATATAATTTTAGGATACATTTTAAGATTCGGACGAGAATGTTATCAGTCCAACACGATTTGAATTAATGGCACCCTGAACCTATACGCATGTTAAACTGTGTCAATACATTCATAACAACACCGAATAACTACTCGTACAAGCATATTTAAAAATATACTTTGCCTCCGGGGGAGTCCGCCGCTCGTGGTCTCGCGGTAGCGTTCTCGCTTCCCGAGCACGGGGTCCCGGGTTCGATTCCCGGCGGGGTCAGGGATTTTCACCTGCCTCGAGATGACTGGGTGTTTGTGTTGTCCTCATCATTTCATCATCATCCAGGAAAGTGGCGAAATTGGACTGAGCAAAGATTGGATAATTGTACGGGCGCTGATAACCACGCAGTTGAGCGCCCCACAAACCAAACATCATCTCTCATCATCTCATTCGCCTCCGGGGGATGGTGCGAATCTGGGTGATGAATTCGGTGGGTGCTAAACAGCCATGTGGTCAGCATTTATATGCCTTACACATTGCTCATCTTCCAGTAACAACTGCCGCGAAGAGTAATTCTAGCATTCTACATATTTAAACGTGAAAACAGCGTCAATTCAGGACTGGAATCCATAGGAACAGGAGATACTTTCGCCTCGCATTCATGACGGGAAATGTACCATTTTAAGGCTATTACACAACTGGTGCTTTGTTCTAGTTGGATCGCTCTTTTCGCTCAAACCAACTATCGTTTATGCTCTCTTGCCAGCCCAGCACAAAGGGAAACACTTTCCCCAATTCTGTCGCTACTAGTTATCGACCGTGTCAGTGGACAGTAAACTACAAATTATTTAAGAATTATTTATGCGTGGATAGAAAATGTCAATATTCGGTTCAAAATATAAGTTAACATAATTGTTAACAAATAATGCGCAAATACTGCTAAAACATTATTTATGGACTACTGAAAATTACTAATGAAATGAAGATCTGGTCTTAAAAATGAACATAATCTCTATGAACGATACCACCCTCAGTATTGGTCTGACAAAGTTTATATATAGGTGCCGCCATGGTCGGCAGCCCTTTTGTGCAGATATGCATTGAAGACGCGATGTGTCTCACCGTCTTCTTGTAGCCATTGCTAACCGTACGGCTATCTTCCTGGTTATGCTCCAGTGGCTACAGGGAAGAAGAATTATTGTCTGCAAAGAGAGGACAGAAATACGGACACACAAAAAACACAATACCACACCTGATGCGGTGTAGGAAAACAGCTGGCATTCCGAGATAGATTCCTGTCATCCCTGGTTGGTAAAAATACAGGTACTGCGTGGATTTGAAGGGAATCGCGTACAGTTCTTCCTGCAAAATAGTGTCAATTGCAGGTAATGGTAACGTGCGTGGACCGCGATCACGCACTCTACTCTGCGTAGGGGGCTCGTTCAAAAACAGACGACGTAAGACTACCAAGGAAGCTTCGTAACTTTAAGCACGTTTTCAATACAAACGGAAACGATGAGAGTCAATTCCGACTAAACTTCGGGCAGATAAGACAAACTCAGGAGTAATGGTAATATACTGGGAGATGAAAAAGTCAGTATAAATTTGAAAACGTAATAGACCACGGAATAATGTAGATACAGAGGTAAAAATTAACACACATGCTTGGAATGACATGGGGTTTTATTAGAACCACCCCATATTGCTAGACGCGTGAAAGATCTCTTGCGCGCGTCGTTTGGTGATGATGGTGTGCTCAGCCGCCACTTTCGTCATGCTTGGCCTCCCAGGTCCCCAGACCTCTCAGTCCGTGCGTTTATTGGCTTTGGGGTTACCTGAAGTCGCAAGTGTATCGTGATCGACAGACATCTCTAGGGATGCTGAAAGACAACATCCGACACCAGTGCCTCACCATAGCTCCGGACATGCTTTACAGTGCTGTTCATAACATTCTTCCTCGACCACAGGAGGAATGATGGGGGACATGTTGAGCATTTCCCGTAAATAACATCATCTTTGCTTTGTCTTACTTTGTTGAGCTAATTATTGCTGTTCTGGTCAGATGAAGCGTTATCTGTCGGACATTCTTTGAACTTTTGTATTTTTTGGTTCTAATAAAACCCCATTTCATTCCAAGTATGTGTGTCAATTTGTACCTCTGTGTCTACGTTATTCCGTGATTTATTCAGTTTTCAAATTTATACTGCCTTTTTGATCACCCGGTATGTGGATAGCGATCACGCACGCTTGTATGCGCAGTAGATCACAAATACTCAATAATATTGAGATCTGGTGCTGTGGAGGCCAGAGCGATGCGTCGAATCATACTCGTGCCCACTAAACCAGTCCTCGGATATACGACTTGTGTGAAAAAGCGACTGTCTTCCTGGAACACAGCAGCCTCATTTTGGAAGACCCGTTGTACTATGAGGTTATCCTGAGCGGGAAAAATGGTCACTTCAACGTTGACAGTAACCCCATCTTGCAGAGTGACCATGGTTCTGTCGGAATACCACGATACTTCTGTCCAAAGCATTCCAGAACCCCTGCTATGTTTCGCTCTAGGGACGTGAACTCGGCCACCTAAATGTTGTTCTTCCCTTAGCTACACCAGAGTCCATATCTTATGACTTCAGCACCACTATATCCTGTTATAGGCATCTGCATAGTGATTATTGGTTTTGGAATTCCAGCTCACCGAGTTCGCCAGTGCGACATTCAGTTCTGCAATGGCTTCTGCCGCTGACGTCTTCTTATATAGCGTCGCAGTGCTTGGCAATCACTGTTCGCCACGGTCACTCAAAACAGTCTGCTGTCCACGCTGGTACTTACCGGATGATATTCTCAGTTTTCCTCCTGTGCGGTATCAATCTTCGATCGGAGCCACTTGAATCAATAATCATTTCGGTTACACTGGTTACGAAAGCACCCACAATACGAGCTGAAAATGTTCCCACGTTCGAACGCACTGGGCTTCTACTTAATGCACCACAATTACACAGAACACTATTCCGACCGCGAGTGAGATTTGCAACGCGTTGACGATATTGCAAACGTGCCGTCAGTGGTCAAATACAACAGTGCAAAATGCAGGTTTGCCTGTCCGTCTTTGTGTTGAAGCATGCATTTCTGGCTTCTTTCAATTTTTGTGCAGCCCAGCCCGCTTGAGCGCTCTTAGGATTGGAGAGTTGGAAACTAAATGATGCAGATTTTCTGAGGCAAGAAACAGGTCTATTTTTACACGAACCAGCCACTTTAAGAGAGCGAAACCGTTGCTCAGGTGTGCCCATAAACAGGATTTGCCATCCATTGCTGACGAACTTCACATTCGTGATGAGGAGAGGATCATTTGCTGTGATGCGTGTGATGTGAGCAATTGTAACTGACATGTCTTCAAGTGTATGGGAGGCTATCTTGTTGGTTTGGGAACAGAGGGCCTCCTGGGACTCTAAAACCATTCAAAAGTTTTGGGGAGGCAGCGAGGAGTAGATGCTTCATCTATATTGGTGGACCTCTTAAAATAAATTTTGTAGTTACGTTTGTTTAAAAAAGAAGAAGTGTTCTTGGATAAGCGCACACTTTGTCTGAAAATGGCCAACACATACATCTGCAGATTAATCACAATACGTTTTCTGTAGCTTGTCATTGTCCCTCATTGACCCATTGTCAATACGTCTATATTTAGTGTACGAGAGCAAAATATCATCATGACGCGGGGGAAGAAAACGACAACCCGGAAAAATCAGTTCTGGAAAAGGAATTGAACGAACGCAGATCTCTATGCAGACTTCGTCGGTGGTGTGGAACAAGTAATCCGCACTCCCTGGTGACAGTGCTGAAGAGACACTTCGGGAAATGTACCTCACGCTCACTAGAGCCAAACACCAAGAAAGCGGGAAGACAACTACGAACGATCCTGAAATTGTCATTCTAACTGCGGGCAAAGCAAATGCCGCTGTACCACAACCGCTGTCAGAGTACATTCGAATAATGTTAAAGTACTCCAGGATTTGGCACACAGAAAACTGAAGACAGACCAGACGAATAGAATGAAGAAGAACACATGAGCTTCCATGTCAGTCCCTGCCGAAGGAAATCGTCCAGGAGTTTCAACCACGAGCTGTTACACAGAACGTTCTTCTCCGTCCTATTGTAAGCGAAATAGGCACATCACCGGATCAGCTGGCCAAACATCAAACGGATGTATTACGGTCCTACGTCAGCACCTCATCAGAAACTCTGTACATTTCATTCAACTTATATAAAAACTGCGCCCCCGTGACCAGGACCTTACGTTGAGTGTTGATGTGGTACATTACTGGCCATTAACATTGCTACCCCAAGAAGAAATGCAGATGATAAACGGGTATTCATAGGACAAATATATTATACCAGAACTGACATTTCATTACATTTTCACTCAATTTGGGTGCACAGACCTTGAGAAATCAGTACCCAGATCAACCACCACTGGGAGTAATAAAGGCCTTCATACGCTTGGGCATTGAGGCAAACAGAGCTTAGATGGCGTGTACAGGTGCAGCTGCCAATGTAGCTTAAACTCGATGCCACAGTTCATCAAGAGTAGTGACTGGCGTGTTGTGAGGAGCCAGTTGCTCGGCCACCATTGAACAGACGTTTTCAGTTGGTGAGAGATCTGCATAATGTGCTGGCCAGGGCAGTAGTCGAACATTATCTGTATTCAGAAAGGCCCGTACAGGACCTGCAACATGCGCTCGTGCATTATCCTGCTGAAATGTAGGGTTTTGCAGGGAACGAATGAAGGGTAGAGTCACGGGTCGTAACACATCTGAAATGTAGCGTCCACTGTTCAGAGTGCCTTCAATGCGAACAAGAGGTGACAGAGACGTGTAACCAATGGCACCCAATACCATCACGCCGGGTGATACGCCAGTATGGCGATGACGAATACACGCTTCCAATGTGCGTTCACCGCTATGTCGCCAAACACGGATGCAACCATCATGATGCTGTAAACAGAAACTGGATTCATCCGAAAAAATGACATTTTGCCATTCGTGCACCCAGGTTCGTCGCTGAGTACACCGTCGCAGGCGGTCGTGTCTATGATGCAGCGTCATGGGTAACCGCAGCCATTATCTCCGAGCCGATAGTCCATGCTGCTGCAAACGTCGTCGAACTGTTCCTGCAGATGGTTGTTGCCTTGCAAACGTCCCCATCTGTTGACTCATGGATCGAGGCATGGCTGCACGAGTCGTTACAGGCATGCGGATAAGATGCCTGTCATCTCGACTGCTAGTGATGCGAGGCCGTTGGGATCCAGCACGGCGTTCCGTGTTACCCTCCTGAACCCACCGATTCCATATTCTGCTAACAGTCACTGGATCTCGATGAATGTGAGCAGCAATGTGGCGATACGATAAACCGCAATCGCGATACGCTACAATCCGACCTTAATCAAAGTCGGAAACGTGATGGTAAGCATTTCTCCTCCTTACACGAGGCATCACAACAACGTTTCACCAGGGAACGCCAGTCAACTCCTATTTGTGTATGAGAAATCGGTAGGAAGCTTTCCTCATGTCAGCACGTTGTAGGTGTCGCCACCGGCGCTAACCTTGTGTTAAAAATGGTTTCCAATGGCTCTGAGCAAAATGGGTCTTAATTTCTGAGATCACCAGTCCCCTAGAACTTAGAACTACTTAAACCTAACTAACCTAAGGCGTTCCAGTCAGGAACCACGCGACCACTACGGTCGGCATGGATGTGTGTAATGTCCATAGGTTAGTTAGGTTTAAGTAGATCTAAGTTCTAGGGGACTGACGACCGCAGATGTGAAGTCCCATAGTGCTCAGATCAGTTTCCAACCATTCGAAAAATAGGCGAAAAATGTACCTATTCAAAAAAAAGTAGATAAAAATTTACTTGACGCCTTCCTGAAAGACAATCTCCACTCATTTGAAATTAATAATGTAAGTGTAGACCAGATGTGGCTTTAATTCAAAGAAATAGTATCGGCAGCAATTGAGACATTTATATCAAATAAATTAACAAACGACGGAGCTGATCTTCCTTGGTACACAAAACGTGTCAGAACACCGTTGCAGAAACAACGAAACAAACATGCCAAATTTTAACAGACTCAAACTCCCCAATATTGGTGATGTTTTCAGATGCTCAAAATTTATTGTGGACTTCCATAGGAGATGCTTATAACAGTTTACACAACGGAACTTTTTCTCGAAAATCCAAAGCATTCTGGTCGTATGTGAAGTATGTTAGCGGCAAGAAACAATCAATGCCTTCTCTGCGCCATAGCAATGGAGATACTATCAAAGACAGTGCTGCCAAAGCATCGTTACTAAACACAGGCTTCCGAAGTGCCTTCACAAAAGAAGACGAAGTGAATATTCCAGAATTTGAATCGAGAACAACTGCCAACATGAGTAACGTAGAAGTAAATATTCTAGGAGTAGTGAAGCAACTTAAATCACTTAATAAAAGCAAGTCTTCTGGTCCAGGTTGTATGTCAATTAGGTTCATTTCGGAGCATGCTGATGCATTACTTAACAATCATCTCGACGAAAGATCCGTACCCAAAGACTGGAAAGTTGCACAGGTGACACCAATATTCAAGAATGGTGGTCGTAGTAATCCACTAAACTACAGGCCCACATCGTTAACGTCGATATGCAGCAGGCTTTAGTGTTCGACCGTATTAAATTACCTCGAAGAAAACAGTGTATTGTTACACAGTCAACATGGGTTTAGAAAACATCGTTCCTATGAAACACAACTAGCTCTTTATTCACATGAAGTACTGCGTGCTATTGACAAGGGATTTCAGATCGATTCCGTGTTTCTGGATTTCCGGCAGGTTTTTGACACTATACCACACAAGCGGCTCGTAGTGAAATTGCTTGCATATGGAATTTCGTGTCAGTTATGTGACTGGATCTGTGATTTCCTGTCAGTGAGGTCACGGTTCGTTGAAATTCACGGAAAGTCATCGAGTAAAACAGAGGTGAATTCTGGCGTTCCCCAAGGTAGCGTTACAGGACCTTTGCTGTTCCTTGTCTATATAAATGAATTGGGAGAGAATTAGAGCAGCCGTCTTCTGTTGTTTGCGGATTCCGCTGTGGTTTATCGACCAATAAAGTCATCGGAAGATCAAAACAAACTGCAAAACGATTTAGAAGAAATATCGGAAAGGTGGGAAAAGTGGCAGTTGACCTTAAATAACGAAAAATGTGAGGTCATCCTGTAACGCCGGAAATGCATATCCTCCTATTACTAAAATGTAAACTTTCACGGCCGGAAATATCATGTCCATTATAATTATCCGGGCTGTTATTCCGTGGTCGGTTGATGATTTCTGAGGTGATTCACAACGTTTCGTCTCCGACTGCGGGAGACATCTTCAAGGGGGTCCGTAGCTTGATGGAAGGTCCAACACACACACTGGCTCGCTACTGACTGCCGCAAAATTCCGTGTCCGCGCGCCCCCGCGCCGCGACGTGACGTCACGTGTTTTGAAAACGTCAGTGCAATTGGCCGCTGGCCGTCGCCGTCGATCGCCGTTGCCATCACCCAGTAGTGGACGAGTGGTACACATCTTCTTTAACACCGGCATCCATATACCGTTTAATTTGACGCCCTCCTCCTTTCGATTGAAATTATTTGGGTGTTTAGCGATTTCGATTGCCTCCCTGTAGAGCCTTTCGTAGTATCCGCTCGTGGCCGCTAGTACTTGCGTCTCCTCGAAACGAATATTGTGGTTCCCTGGCTGTAAAGCATGCTCCGCAACAGCTGATCGTTCCGTTTCTCCTCTTCTACAATTTCCCTTGTGCTCTTCCAAACGTTTAGAAACAGTTCTCTTGGTGGTACCCACATAAACATCACCACAGCTGCGTGGGATCCTATACACTCCAGATTTTTCCAATGGTTTGCGAGCGTCCTTGGCAGGCCTAAGGTATTCCTGTATCTTCCTGGTGGGCTTGTAAATTACGGTAATATTCCGCTTCGTCAAGATCCTCCCTATTCTTTCCGTTACATTTTTAACAAACGGCAGGAAAACCTTAGATTTTGCAGTAGCCTGTACGTCAGTATGATTTCTGCGTGGCTGCCTCAACGCTCGTTTTATTTCGGCGGACGAATATCCGTTCTTGTTTAGTGCATTGTGGAGATGTTCCATCTCAGCGTCGAGCAACTCAGGTTCACAAATATTTCTAGCTCTGTCCGCTAGCGCCTTGATAACACCCCGCTTCTGTTGTGGGTGGTGGTTCGAATCCCGGTGCAAATAACGGTCCGTGTGCGTGGGTTTGCGGTACACTGAGTGGCCCAAACTACCATTTTCGTTTCTAAACACAAGCACATCGAGGAAATGTAGTTTGCCGTCTACCTCCTCCTCCATAGTAAACTGAATTCTTGAGTTTATACTGTTCAGATGTTCGTGGAACCGGCTTAGTTCCTCCCTACCATGTCTCCACAACACAAACGTGTCAAACACAAATGCCGCACGTTTTGTATTATCTCGAAATATGGGAGAGAGTGTGACAGAAATGATAGAGGATTTGGGATCGTCATCAGTAAAAGAAAGGCGTTTTTCGTTGCGACGGGATCTTCTCTTGAAATTCCAATCACCAACTTTCACCTCCGAATAAGAAAATATTTTGTAGACACGGACTTACATAGGGAGGAACGATCACAAAGATGAAGTAACGGAAATCAGAGCTCGTACGGAAAGATATAGATTTTCATTCATATCGCCGGTATACGAGATTTATATAACAGAGAATTGTGAAGGTGGTTCGATGAACCCTCTGCCAGGCACTTAAATGTGATTTGCAGAGTATCCATGAAGATGTAGATGTAGAATGAGGAACTTCAAATTTCAGCTCAAGATAGGATCATGTAGTGGCCGGCCTACTATGGCTCTATTTTCAAAGAATAACTGAACATGCACTCGTTACATATGACACGCTAGAGAAATTCTTGACAGGATGGACATTACATGGTATACGGTCAATACACAGAAATATCTAAAGAAACGGACACTACTCAATAACAAATGAAAACCACAGTATAGGATTGCACACAGACGACGAATAGAATGAGTTTGGCTGTCTAGAGCACAGGAGACCTTCAATGAGTACCTTAGAAGAATATTATCCAAAAATCCCTCAGAAGACCTGATTAAATTCCGGCCGTATGTAAAGGCTGTTAGTGGCACGAAAGTTATTGATAGGCTCTGAGGGACGAGGCAGCGACTAATAATAAGTTTAGCAGACTAAAAGCAGAAATGGTTAATACCTTTTCCAAACTGCCATGGGCCATTCTGGTCCAGTATAATTCTTGTACCACCGCAAATATGAGTCAATGGAGTTGAGAAAACGTTAAAGTCAGACAAAGCTCCACCTCTTGACGGAAATGATATCTGATTCTATTCCGATGATCTGGCTGAATTATTTTAACACTTCTATTAACCTCAATATACCGAAAATCTCTCAAAAAAAAAAAAAAAAAATCGGTGCCACGTGATAGGATGAAAGCATAGGTCAGAATCCTCCAAATGAAGTGTAGCACAAGTGAACCACAAACCCACTGTCCTATATAATTCAACGCCTTCCATTGTCATGCAGTCTTCGAAAAAATTCTGAGGTGAAATTTCAAATGTTATGTGAACAGATTGTACTTCTTCACTTCAACCATCACTGAATAGGTAAACAGCGATCGAGTGAAACTTAAATCTCGTCCTTATACGAAGCAGTGAAAGTCATGGAAGTATGCATTCAACCATAAGAAGTATTTCGTAACTTCCGAAAGGCATTTCAATCGGTACAACACATGCGTATCGCTTCCGTAGGGATTGCGAAGACACAGTTAATTTAATCTCATCGCGCACAAAGGCCTTTAATCAATCTTCTTGCATCCCATACGAAAATAAAACAGGAAAAAGTACGAAAACTTGAAACGTTGAGAAGGCCCTCTTTCATGCAGTTCACAGTGCTTTGTAGAGTATAAATATAGAGGGTGTCCCAGCTGTCTTGTCCACCCAAAATATCTCTGGAACAAGAACAGCTATTGGAAAACGACTTTCACCGGTATCAATGTAGGGCTGGGGCCCATGAATGTACATATTTGGAAACATTCTAAAACCAAAGCATATGTGTTTTTAAAACAAACTTCCGTTTTTTTAAATGGACCTCCTATATTTTTTCTTCTGCAATCCGTAGTATGACAAAGCACATACACAATGGCGTTGATTGCATCGCAATATTCCCATTACATCCCGAGATATTGAGACGCGAAGTTGACGCTTGAAACACGCGACATGCGCTGCTAGCGCACGTCCTGAGGCTCAGGCGTGAACCCCATGCTGCCCGTAATCGCAGTGTGATTGACATGTGTAATCACACCTCCATACTTATCAAGAGGTCCGAAACGAATAATACGGTCTTCTGCCATCAACCCTCATAAGCACATCATTGTTTCCCTCTTGCACGTTTTACGTGTCTACGTACACAATATGAACCAGTACCATTCGGGGTACACCCGTCAGGTTGTCTTATTTATCCTGCACACCCAAAATAAGGTTTATCTAATGCGTTATATGACCCATTGTGCCTGTCGCGCAGGGCCTGGCTCTGCCTAGTCAAGTGTCCAACGTAGTTCCCACTACTGCCACAGTTACCACTTCGCCTTGTTTATGATTTGCGGCCCATGCAAACTCCTGTACTCCACCACCCTCCGAGCATCCCATTTGTGGTTGCTTTGGCGTGCAGTACACCGCTTTGCGGTGTAGTCGTGCATCAGAGTAATCTAGTGACGGCACGGAGGTAGTACACATTGTGAATAAAATTTGTGTTGTGGGACTTATACTGTCCAATATAATGTACACACATGAAGATATGGTACAAATGCTGCTGATCTATGGAGAATGTACGTTGACGGGAAATACGTTATGAGATTGCTTGTTTGTTGATAGTACTGTTAGCGAACATTATGATTATTAAGTTAATATGTCTGTTTTCTACCCTACTCTACATACCTGTACTGTACCCTGTTGTAGGTGGACGAAATGCTGTTCAGGCAGAACGACTGTACAGAAGACGATTCCCTGACAAGCCATCGCATTCGTGCCGGATGTTTGGTCGTCTCACATCTCGTCTACGTGAAACGGGAAGCTTAAATCCAAGACCTCGACATCGTCCTAGAACACGCTCAGATGAACGTGCTGAAGTTGCTGTGCTCGCTACCATAGTTGTGTATCCTCAAATCAGCACACGTCAAATTGAACTTCCGCAATAGGGTAACATTTCGTCGGTGAGCTCAGCAGAAACTTCCGACTAATTCAATTTTTTTTACAGATGTTCTCTTTACCGACGAGGCATCATTCTCCAACAAAGGAATTGTCAATATGAGGAATATGCATTATTGGTCCGCTGACAATCCAAAATGGCTCCGTCAGGTAGAGCATCAACGTCCGTGGAAAGTTAATGTTTGGTGTGGGATTATTGGAGATACCATTATCGGACCTTTCTTTATAAATGGCATCCAAAATGGCAGACAATACTCCAGATTTATACGACACAATCTTCCTGTTCTCTTGGACACCGTACCTCTGAACAGGAGAATGGTCATGTGGTATCAGCATGACGGATGCCCTGCACATAACGCCTTACGAGCACGACGACTTCTGAACCGCAAGTTCCCTGGTAGGTGGATTGGACGAGGTGGCCCAGTTAGGCGGCCTGCCCGATATCCGGACCTTACACCGCTGGATTATTTTCTTTGGGGAGCAGTGAAGAATGCTGTTTACCAACATGAACCAACAACACCAGAGGACATGAAGCAACGCATTATTGATGCTTGTACAGCCATCAAAGAAGAAACAGTAGCACGAAGTAGGGCATCCTTCATCCGCAGAGTGACCCTATGTATGGAAGCCAATGGGCATCACTTTGAGCATGAGATGTGAACGCTAAGTTTAGTATGTAGTGCTGGTATCACAGTGGAAGTTTCTACAAAGGGCCATTTTACCCAGTGATGTTGAGAAACATTTGTTTGTAACAATTTGTCAGTTAACGCATTAGATAAACATAACATTGATAATTACGTGATAGTAAAACTAATTGGTTAAACATGTTTACATTCATCTTCTATGTCCTACCTGAACTTCCCAAATCAAAACTTTTTACCTAAACAACGGTAAAACTTTTAGTCCTCTTGCTCGTTTCACTAACACCATCAACATGAATTTTACTATTACGAGTGAATGATTAACTGTCACTTGCGCTAGATCTACAGTAAAGTAAAGTTTTAACGTTGAACGGCATTATCATTTTAGTAACGGATTAACGATAAGCGAAGTTAACTTTGTGACTAACGTTGCGGTACACAGATATGTTACAGAACCGCATCACTCCTAGCCTATGGGATAAATACCTGCAGGAATGTACGACGTTAATGCAGGATGGCAGCAGACCGTATTATTCGTTTCGGACCTCTTGATAAGTATGGAAGTGTGATTACACATGTCAATCACATCGCGATTACGGGCAGCATGGGGTTCACGCCTGAGCCTCAGGACGTGCGCTAGCAGCGCATGTCGGGTGTTTCATGCAACAACTTCGCGTCTTAATATCTCGGGATGTAATGGGAATATTACGATGCAATCAACGCCATTTTGTATGTGCTTTGTCATGCTATGGATTGCTGAAGAAACCATATAGGAGGTCCATTTAAAAAACATAAGTTTGTGTTAAAAACACATATGCTTTCGTTTTAGAATGTTCCCAAATATGTACATTCATGGGCCCCAGCCCTACATTGATACCGGTGAAAGTCGTTTTCCAATAGCTGTTATTGTTCCAGAGATATTTTCGGTGGACAAGATAGCTGGGACACCCTGTATATGTAAAAGGAGATGTAGAGCTTACGTGCATAATTCAAAAATTTCACTCTAGTTTCGATCTGTTTCTTGTGTTGGTATGTGTTAGCTGTATTCCTTTTTCGTTCAATAAACTCGTAGCAAGGATATATTTGTAGATCGCCTTGAAAGAGGCACCACCAACAGGGCTCCTGGCTCAGGCGGGAAGACAGTGAGCTCACAGCAGGAAGACAGGGACCTAGAGTCAAGGAGCAAAGGAAACAAGGATACTTCACTTTTGAAATAAGGACAGACATGGCTGGATTCAATCATTATTCAACAAATCCAAAATGACTTACTCCTGTAGGTCACGAACTAGTCGATTATACGCAACTGTAGCATGACGTTTTGAACCCCTGGCATCCCCTCCCTTCAGATAGCGTGCCAGTATTTCCCTCACAGACTACGGTGGTTGGGTTGTCTGGGGGAAGTGACCAAACAACGAGATCATCGGTTTCATTGGATTAGGGTAGAACGGGAAAGGAATTCGTCCATGTCCTTTCAATGGAACTATCCAAGCATTTTCTTGGAGCGATTTTGGGAAATCACGGAAAACCTAAACCAGGATGGCCGAACGCGGGATTGAACCGTCGTCCTGCCGAATGCGAGTCCAGTGTGCTAACCAATGCGCCACCTCCCGCGGCCACAGACTGCCTCTTGATCGTCATCGCCTTCTTCTTTTCATTATACACAGACTCCGATTGTTAGCGAATGTAACTGATTGTGTCTTCATGACGTCACTGTCAACAATGAGTTTCGGCACGAAACCTACCGAACCGTTGCGTAGCATCAGTCTCATTGACAAACCTTCCGAAGAAAGAGTCGATTTCGAAGTGCGCTTTCTAGGAAGTCTGTTTAGCATCCTTCGGGCTGTGAGAAGAAGTTGAGAAGAAGAGAGGAGGTAGGTGAACACTGACTTTTAATTTATTCTGCAGTCGCAGGTAAGGGATCAGGGTCTGCAAGACAAATATTTTGTCTTTTGTCTACGTTCGCGAACTATTTTAACGGCGCAAGCCGAGAGGAGCAGGATTTCATTTGCTTTTCCCAAAGCGCTTACTAGTTTCAATTTGTCGTTTCTGCTTCACGGCAGCATTTGTGTGATTCGATGTTTGGTGCTATTTACAAACGTCTTCTTTCGTTGCATCTGATGACCATGAGGAAAATTAATTTTTATAATTTTTTGGAAGATCTAACTAGAAATGTATAATTGTACTACTGAATTTCCCTTCAACAAGTACATTCTGTAGCAAATGAAAACCAGTTGTCTCAACATTTGCTAACTTAGCCTGTGATTTCCAAAAATATAGTCATAGAAAAAACTGATTTTGAATTTGACGTAGAATACAAATCCATAGCGATAGCTTTCTTACTAAAAATATCGGAAACGCCAGACTCTTAATAATTGTGGGCTTGTACAAGTTTCGTTTTCTTTTAACGATCAATCAGTTTTCTGTTCAGTTTAATTGGTGTTTCAATCCATAATCCAGCATCACTTAATATTAATTTTTTATGATTGTGATAAGAACTGGTGTGTGTCAAATACGGTGCCATGTACGGTATCACACTGAATTGTTTATTTCGACCAAATCTTCTTGGCAATAAGCCAGATTTCATTTGACTATTTTCATCTCAGAAAACAATGTAACTACTAAAGACTGCTTGTTTTACGTTTCCAGATGTTTTCGCGAGTGAAGTCGCTGTTCGGCTCGCCAGCTGCCAGCCAGGGGTGTCCCAGGCTGGTCGACGAGCCGCCAACACCTGCGCCTCTACGCCGCCTTCGGCCACCTCGACCAAAGCCGAATGAGAGGAAGGTGGAGTCCACCACCACCGCCTGCGAAGAGGCTGCTGCTGATAAACCACAGCTTCAGGCAATTCATGTAAGCAGCAGAGCCTCCTTTGTACAACATTCAACAATAATAACTGTCATAGGGTTCCAAGAAAAAAGATAGAAATGGATTCCAATAATGTTCTGCAGACACGTTTACTGATATAACTTTTTCTTTCCACAGTTTGGTCCGAGACCGAGAATTGTGCATTTTGACTTGTCTGACGTTGAAGATGAAGAGGAGGAAGTCTCTGGCTCTTACTACCCTCCTGGAGTTCCAGTTCCACCAAGTCGACTGCAAATCTTTGCCAACAGACCGCACAGACGGAAGATTATACGAGAGCCACCGTCGCAGGAAGTGCAGACTGCGATGGCACATATAAAAGCTGAGATACAAACAATGGTATGTTAAGCATTTCGCTGTTAAAAACACTGTATTACGTTAGAAACAAAAACATAGATTTCTTATTAACGCTTGAAATAATGTAAATGTAGGACTCATTTTAACCTACACATGCAACCAAACTGTATAGACTACTTTCAATTCGTGTTGAGGGTTGATAAGGCATCTTGAAGCCAAACGAGATGTATTGTTTGAGAATATGTGGGAACGAAAAAAGATTACCATGAGATTGGTCCAAAAAAACATTACGAAATTGTACAGAACTTACATTAATTGATTTCGTAGGAATGTTTATGGAGTGGTGATATTATAAATACGAAGATTCAGTTAACGCGCTTTACACATTATACCTCTATTTTTCGTTACTTGCAAAAGTCGTAGTGATGTCACAGTTACTGACTTTTTTGCAGCCTGTAATATTTCAAGTGCTAGATATAGGTTTGCTCAAGGAAGCAGCTTAGTAAAAATAATTCTTTTTGTCATTTCCAGGAGAACCCGCCACCTACAACATGTGTTGGGCTTCTAGTGGAGACTCTAGTGGACCTGTATCGAAACAAGAGAGATTACCGCCGGAACCATGGGTTGGCAGAGAGACCAGGGTTCGTCATCCGAATGAAGGGAAGATTCGCAACTGCTCGTGAGGCAGTGAGAAGAGTTCTGCATCTAAAGAAGAATGTGGACAAGAGACAGCTGCCGACGGGCATCGATTCAACTCTGCGTGATTACTTTCTTCATTGTGAACACCCTGACCCTAATTATCCACCTATTATTCCATTAACACCACAGCTACTTGAAACCGCGCTGTGATGTGATTGTAGAAGCCAGTCTGGTTTGGCTTGAAATAAAACACCTTAAAGCGTGTTTAGTTGTGTTTTTATTGCACAGTTAATTTTTAAAAACTTTCTACACTCAATGTACAAGTGTGAAATCGGAAACGGTCAGCACTGCGTAGACTGAAGTAAGCTGTTTTGATGGAAATAAATCAGATTTAACTGCCAGTAGCATAAGCTGCATTTGGGAAGATGGCGCTGATGATGACGTCACTAACGTTGTGAATGGGGCAGATCAGTTTACTGTGATCAAACTTTCAATCCGGTTTAAGAGGTGCCTCCAGACAACCCATAGGATTCAGATACAATGAGACAAGGAAGAAAAAGTACAAGTCATGGTTAAGTATAGTAGACGGAAAGAAATTCTGAGAGGGTACTTGTGTTAGGCAGTTTTCATGTTATGAAATGTCTGAATTAACGCAGAACGTAATGGGTATTCAACGTCTCAGTACGCGATATGAGGTGTGTTGCCGAAGGATATCCATAAATAAGAACACGTACTGATCATTTGGGTACAGGAAATTTTTTATATGATAACAGTGCAGTTGAAGGTGATACCAGGGACATCGCTACGAATGCATCTTTCACTAAGGTGAAGATTGTGCCATTCCTTGAGTAGAACAACAGGACTTGGTTCCTCGGGATTCGTTCAACCAGCTGTGCCCTTCATGTATGTCTGTGACTGATGCATCGTACGTCGCATTGTCGCTCAACATTCGACATGGCCTACATCTGGACGTTTTCTTTAAGGGATTATTTGCATTACTAATTTCCAGAGGCAGTCTGCGAGACAGACCTCTGTCAGCTAATGTCGATGATCTCCTATAATTTGAGTAAAAGGCAAGTATTTCCGAGCATCAGAGCTACCATCTGATTATATACAGAGCTGCAGCAGCTGAGTAAAAAGCTAAAACAGGTTAATTGGATAACACAAATTATAAAAAAAAGGATATTATCGGCTACATAAAAATTTTGGTTAATGATTAAAAACTAGTATTACGAAATAAAACTGTAAATTCAAAAAAAACATTTCTACAAGTGTGATTGGCTAGGATAACAAATCAACTTTTCACACATCTCGAAGAGATAAACCTAGGTCGATACAGGTTAGTATCCAATTTCTGTAGACATCACAAGACGAAAGGCAGACGGAATAAGGAGCCAAGCCAGACGTAAAGGCTTACAATATTAAACACCTCTTCCAGTGCTGTACTTCAGGGACAGAATTGGAAACACGGAACGTAGTGGTTTAGTCAGTGTTGAGGCTCCAAAAGGGAAATGTTTTACACTTCATTTTACTATTACAAAGAACAAAAGTCCGGCTGCGGTAGTAGCCGCGAACAAGCTAAAATATGTGATGATATCGGTATCTATTAGACGTAGCACAGTAAAGACTGAGGGTACCTGGACTTACTGGTGGCCAATTTCGGTACGTTTCCAACTCGAACACTCCTAGGAAGACCAGAAGCACACAGTGCCTGATAGTTACTTTCTAAATTGCACAGTATTTCATGAGAGAATGGTCGTTCATCTCCCCTTTAATGGCAAATTACAGCCAAAAAGATTTCACATCAGACAGGTTTTGTTTAACTAAGATCACTTTCAAACAGTTTTGTTTTACTAGAAGTCAGATATAAATACACTGCAGTTCAAGAGAACTTTGTGCTACAAAGTGCTACAAATAAAACACGCTCAAGAGGTACAAAATTCCAGAAAGAAAGCGAAGCCAATTACGAGAATTAATGGGCACCGAATGCATAAACGTTTTAAGGCAGATGACATTCAGTTTTAAAAAGGCAGTATAAATGAGTCAGGTTATATTAAATTCAGATTATTTACCTCAAATCTTAAGATTTAATAACAGTCCGTAAAAACCAAGGTAAATCAAACGATATAGGAAAGCAGATTCATTACCTTACATAGTCACTAATTGCAGACAATAATAACAAATAAAAATCTTTTGGTTACTCATCCAGTAATTCATCTGATTATCATCGTATTTCAATTAAAAGTCTGAAATTACGTACTCACTTCAATATTACACCTTTGATTAACATATCTAATAAGACAATGACGAGTACTTACTGGAAGACTTATATATATATATATAGCGATAACACTCATTAGAAACAGTGGAGAAAAGCAAATGTCTTCCTGTTCGAAACCTTGACACCTATTCTGAAAATAATCTGTAAATAATAGGTGGCCTTCTCAAAAAAGGAATCAGATTTTGTTATAAAAACGCTGTCCTAATAGTATCAAACAAAAAAAGTTATCCTTGTAGCATTCTGTGTGACCTTGCAAAAGCCGTTGCTTGTGTAGGTCAAGGAATTATGCTAGGGAAAGCACAATGGCGTAATTCTACTTGAATGTACGGTGTCATATCGTAATTACATAAAAATAATGTAGAATTACAAATGATACGACAGCTATAAAGCGAAATTCAGAGTGTGGGCTATGGTCGCAAAAAATGGTTCAAATGGCTCTGAGCACTATGAGACTCAACTGCTGAGGTCATTAGTCCCCTAGAACTTAGAACTAGTTAAACCTAACTAACCTAAGGACAACACACACATCCATGCTCGAGGCAGGATTCGAACCTGCGACCGTAGCGGTCTCGCGGTTCCAGACTGCAGCGCCAGAACCGCGCGGCCACTTCGGCCGGCGCTATGGTCGCAGGTTCGAATCCTGCCTCGGGCATGGATGTGTGTGATGTCCTTAGGTTAGTTAGGTTTAAGTAGTTCTAAGTTCTAGGCGACTGATGACCTCAGAAGTTAAGTCCCATAGTGCACAGAGCCTTTTGAACCATTTGAATCAGAGTGTGGAAGCATTCAGTTCCGTAGCAGGCAAGATGCATTGCTTAGCTTCACCTAATCTTGGTCATAAATCATTATCCAAGGAAAATGAAATTTTTTAAAAATCGTAACATATTTCGATGACGCAAGTTTACCGATAGGTTCCCAAATACCTTCATAACAGGCTAACAATAAACAGATAGTGAAACATAAACTGTATATCTTTCGAAGACCTACACTCCGTGATTCCAAAATCGTTTATGGGCAGAAGATGTGGTATTCAATGGACACACATAACATGAAACATCAGGTGTAAAGTTAAATGGTGATGTAGTAGGGCACGTTTAGGGAAACTATTCTCGTTTAGTAATTGACATATAGTAGTACAGGTTTTCTAGAGGATACAGACTTAGATGCCGAGATCGATGGCATATGCACCTATGCGAGCCGATACTAGAACAACCGTAACGTAATCTGACAGTAAAAATGCCATAAATTTTAATATACATATTTAGTTTAAGCAAATCCTGTGAATCGTGCCGACTGTTTCGGTGTAACAAGAGTGAGACATTTGTAACCGCTCAATGTCACTTAATATGATCACGACGACACCCCTCAATCGACGTTAACACTCGTGGTGTCACTCGCCTTCATACATGGCAGTGGACGTTTGAAAATTCGTGACGCTAGCTCAATGGTCGTCAATTGATTTAAACGTATTTCCCCGCTGACTCTTAATTCAACTGCGTATTTAGATGTTCGATTAATCTGAATAGTTTGCAATGATCCAGCGATTCTATTCGAACTCTATGCTGATGTACCGACAGGCACCATTTTCGCAGATAAACATGCAAGTACGTAATGGATGTTCAGTTTCTCAATATAGTTCATCGCACACACATGTTATACATCCTCTGTAAGAACAATTTTATGCATTTATATTTTTGGTGTCCCAAAAAATTGGTTGGCTTAATATTATGACGGCACGTTGCATACAACTTGCACAGATATTGTTTATCATGTAGTCAACACTACGTAATGAAGCCAAGATCGTGGATAAAATTGAAATGTAGTTTGTTTATTAACACTTTTCTTTTCCCTAATTAAATATGAAATATGAGTCGGGATTGGAGGTGATGATCTTATACTTCGTTTTTAGTATCTTAGGTCCCCGTTAATTAATATCTGGTAGTTAATAAGCGGAATATTTTTTGTGTTGGCTCGTTGATGGTATCAGTTACCCCCGCAACAGTCCAAGAATAAGATTCTTTTAATGTTCCGCGCACACGCGTTTCACCATTTTATAAACTGCAGAATTACGTAAACTATAGCTTTCCGTTGCTCACAGCTTTCGTGGGTTCCACAACCACAATGGTATCCCAAGAGTATTTTTCCCAGCCAACACAGAGTTCGAATTGTGTTACCGGATTCATTTTCACTTCTCCCGACAATAAACGCATCTGATCACTTCGTCACACGTAATGTATTTTAAACGAGTCTTTAAATAACCTCCTCAACGAGTTTCGCAGTCGCGTACCACTTTTTCATCAACTAGCCCGATCGCGATAACTGAAGGTAGAGAGGTCAATAATGTGTTACATGTTCTTTCACATGTATTAAAAAACAAACGTGCCCCAGTATCTTTCTGTCCCGCTTGGTCTTTGCTACTTTTCATTACATTGCTTTTTAGTAATACCGTGCAGTTATTAAGGTTTCGTATTACTTTCGGATTTTTAATTCTTCCCCGATTTTAATTAATATGATGCTATTGATTGGCGACCCCATGGAGTGTTCTGTGCACCACGACCAGATAGTGGATATACTTGGAAGGAGAAACAGCATTGGTCGTATTATTTTGTTTTATTATCCGCAAAACTGATTTTCGGTCACTTAGTGACCATCCTCAGTGCTGTAATAAACAATTTAAATTGGTAGGCACTGGTGTCAACAAGCTTAGAACGATCACATAAACGACCAATGCTGTTTCTCCTTCCAAGTATAATATGATACTAATTGACACGGTTGCCCGCCAGTACCGTTATATCATACAGCACAGCAAAATGTGACCGAGTCGGTTAACTATTGGCATTCTCAACGACAGCAAATACGAGTAAGTTTCTACTCTAATTGTTGCATACCAAGATAAAATTAAAAACCATTTAAGCACGAGACATGACTGAGATAAAATACGAAAAGAAGATTGTCAAAGAGGTATGTAAGGAGTTCTCAAACCGTAGCCGGAAATCATTTTATGAACAGTTACTTCCAAACACAAAAATAAATTTTTGAACAACGAAACTGTTAGTCTACATAAAACAAGGGTACAGTTTATTAATACTTCCATAGCAGAGTACGAATAGTGATCACAGAGAAAGGAAACCTCAGCCGCATGCTAAGGTGACAAAAGTCATCCGGTAGCTCCTAGTATCGTGTCGGACCTCCTTATGCCCGACGTAATGCAGCAACTCGATGTGGAATTGACTCAACATTATGCTGGAACTCCCCTGCAGAATTACTGAGCCATTTTGCTTCTATAGACGTCCATTACTCTTTCCAGTACTGGATTTCGTTCGTGAACTGACATCTCCATTATGGCCAATAAATGTTCAGTGGGACTGATCCCGGAAGATCTGGGAGGCCAAATCCTTCGTACAATTTGTCCAGAACGCTCATCAGAACAACCGTGAAACACTGTGTCCCAGTGGCATGGCGCATTGTCATCTATAAATATTCCGTCGTTGTTTGGGAACATCAAGTTCACGAATGGATGCAAATGGTCTCCAAGTAGCCGAACGTAACTATTTCCAGTCAATAATCGGCTGAAGTGCACCGGAGAACTCAGTCCATTCGATGTAAACGAAGTCCATATTATTATGTAGCCAACACCAACTGGGAGAGGGCCGTGCTGACGAGATGGGTCCATGGCCTTGTGGAGTCTCGTGGACTCTACCCCACACTTGACTCCCATCATCTGCACTTACTAACTGAAACAAGACCCATCTGACCAGGCCACAGGTTTCTGGCTGTCTAGGGTTCAACTAACGTCGTCACGAGCCTAGGAAAGTTGGTGCAGACAGTGTTAGTAAAGAGACTCGCGTCCGTCTCCGCTGTAGTAGCCCATTAACGCCACATTTCGCGGCACTGTCCAAATGGACACATTCGTAATACGTGCCACAATGATTTCTGCAATAAATTGATATCTGTGACCTCAGTGCATATGGAATCACACTTTGAAATCACTTGAATACAAGGTCAGTCTCTTGGATGTACAAGAACAATCTTATCTATAATAAATACATAATGCGACAGTGATGGACTACGTAAGAAAAATGTAATGAATGAATCTTCCAAATTTAGCATTTCAGTTCTGCTGTTGAATTCAAAACAAACTTACAAATTATAAACCATTATAATGTTGCATAACTACTTCCTATACTTAGAGTGAACCTTATCTCAGTAGCATAGGATTGTAGTCTGTAGAAATGAGGCCCAAAAATTCCTTTTTGGACAGCTGATCAGAACTCCCAATCAGGTTGTTGATAAACTGCATCAATCTTCATTTCCTTTTATCTTTTCCCATTTGTCTAATGAGTCGGCATTGTTAGTGACAGTCGTTCTCCGTACGCCCCTAGTGACGCTACCGCTCTCTCAGGGAACCTGTTTTTGGGCCCCGATTGTTTGCGTGTAGACTAAATCTCACATTCAAACGTGGGAACGTTTCCTGAAAGTTGACGTAGCGTATATCTGAGGCGGTACGTGGGAAACAGTCCGGCGCTTACCTGGCCGTATGTGAGGAAACCACCTAAAAACCACATCCAGACTGGCTGTTTCACCAGCCCTCGTCTTTAAATAGCGATGTTTAATAACCTGGCCAGTCGAGATGGGTCAGTAAACAGCAACGATACCAATAGATAGACACAAGTAGTCTAGGTCAATCTCTAATACCAGTACGCGAAACATGGGAACATCAACGAATGTAAACATTGGTAAACTGCAGAAACAGCGGAAGAAGACCTCAGGAGTATCTACCTACCGCAAGCTTTCTAATGTGTGAATTATTTGAATGAATAAAGTTTCAAAGTACTTTCAGATCGTCAGACACAACGATCCAAGATCCGTTTGTAAGGTAGTAGGAGAACAGATGGAGGGAAGCACAGTTGACATCGAAATTTTTAAAATGTTGGTACTATTTATTTAAACACTTCACTACTAATGAGCTGTCAATGACATGCTAATATTCCGTAAGTGATTATGATGTTATATTTAGTAAGAGGAAGCGTACTGAGGTACGTTGGTTTGACCAAGGAAGGGGGTGTGGCAAACCAGCTGCTGACAAGTTGCTGCCTCAGCTAGGTCAGCAGCACGTGGTTGTCAGGAATCGCCGTCGAGGTTGCTTCCGTCAGTCGCCGTATCCATCCGCAAGAGAAGACACCTCTTACTGTGACGTTGGCAGTGTTCACAGTGTGTGTAATCTGTTGCTTGCATCTGAGGCATAATGTTTTTCTGACTCTCCTATGGTCGTCAACTTATCATTCACATAGACAGTATCCCACTACGTAAGTTATTCCCCATAACTTTGTGCGGTACTCGCAATAGATCCACCGACGACATTTAGAACTCGAAAGAAATTGTTTTGAATCGGTGAAATTTTAGATTGCGCTGTAGTGTAGCATTCCTCGAAGTATCTTCATTGAGTACGAATTCGCTTAGACTTAATTTTTGTCAAGCGTTAATTAGGAATTCTACGCACTTAAAACTCAACAGTAAGTGTTGAAATTTTTCCGAATGGTTCTCTAAGGAAGGAGAACGTTGTTAACAGGGCTGCATTAGCTACTATGTGAAATGATCCACCTGTCTTAATCGCAGCGTCTAGTGGATTAAAATAGAGACTGTCTGATTCTCTTAAATGTTGTTAGTTAACATTCGGTGCATACCTTCACCTGCAGCCTTACTCCTGGATGAGGTAACACGCTATGACTTAATAGTAAACGATTCATATCCTACTCCCTTTCAAAGACGTGTACCGAATCTAGTACCTTTGAGAACAGATGAGATTTTAACAATCTATATCTTCCCAAAATTTACTTCTTTACAGCAGTCTGGAATTCACTTACATTTTCGGTGTTATTCCGACGCCTCTCATTCTTTGACAAAAATCTCAGAGATATGGTCCCCGTCTCATCCTATAACTTCACTACCACAGTATTCGCCCCTGCTGTTTTCACAAGAGTCTTCTGAGCCAAGCTTTTAAAAGTACTCTTCCTATCTGTGCTCCTTACCTGCAGGTACATACAGCTTACTCAGAGATCCAAGTGACTAAACATCTTGCTGACCTCGCAGGTCCAGAGAAGCAGCTCTACGTTTATGATTTATCAATCGGGAGATTACATTTCAAATCTTCATCGGTAATTTTGTTGAGAACGTTTACAAAGGTACTTTGACATCCAAATACATTTTCTTGGCACTTCACTTTTTTCATCAGTCAGTGTAGCCGTTGCCAGGTAATAAGGTGGTAATTGGTCCACATCGTACGCATATTTCAGTAAACAATGCAATTGTAACAGTTACGCTAGAGTTCTTGGCAAGCAAATTGAATTTCCTCACAGACCGTTTTATGAGAGAATTATTTCAGGGAATCAATTTAATTTTGCTCTATACAAGGTGCTGAAGAAGACAATAATTTCCTCATGCTAAGGCTAAAGAAACTATTTTAGTTGGTTCTGAGTATATCACCAAGTCAATGTATTACGGAAAGTAACCAGTAGACCCTCATTCTTCATGTAGATACTAGATTATCTTATGTACTCATGCATGAATACACTCCTGTCGCCCATAAAACAATGCAATACGAAACAAAATTTAAACGTTTGTCTGAAACTTGTTAAATAGTAGAGGCAGATTCAAATCATTTTTAAATTAATGAAATTGTGCAAAAGTTAAATAGCAAACATTTTTTGCTTTGCTCAATTTGCAGTTTAATGTTCAAGAAATTCAACCATTTTCTATCCTCTGCCAGTCTTTGTTAGAATAAAATGTAGGGTCTTTCTTTGTGGATATAATATTGAGGTACATTTTAAGATTCGAACGATAATGTTATCAGTACAATATGATTTGTGTTAGTAGTAGTCTGAACGTAAATGTATGTCAATCTGCGTCAATACATTTACATCAACACCGAATAAATACTGCTACACGCATATTTAAAAATATACTTTACCTCCCGGGGGATGGTGCGTATCAGTGTGATGAATTCGGTGTGTCAGCATTTATATGACTTACACATTGGGCTTCTTCCAGTAAGAACTGCTGCGGAGAGTAATTTTAGCATTCTATATCTTTAAACCCAAAAAAAGTCAATTCAGGACTGCAATCCATAGGAAATGGAAATGCTTTAGCCTCGTATTCACACAGAGAAATGTACCATTTTAAGGATATTGCTCAAATGGTGCTTTGTTCTAGTTGGAACGCTGTTTCCGCACCAGCCATCGATCGTTTATGCTCTCTTGCCAACCTAACACAAAGGGAACCCCTTCATTTTCTCCTGTTCTGTTGTTATTAGTCTATCGACTATATAAGTTGACAGTCAACTACAAATTATTTAAGAATTATCTATGCGTTGATAGAAAATGTCAATATTCTTTTCAAAATATAAGTTAACGTAATTATTAAAAAATAATGCGTCAATACTGTTAAAATCTTAATTATGAACAACTGAAAATTATTACTGACATGATGTTCTGCTCTTAAAACTCAACATAAACTCTGTGAACGACACGACCTTCAGGATTGGTCTGACAAAGTTTATATGTAAGTCAGCAGCCCGTTTGTGCAGATTTGAATTGAAGACGCAATGTGTTTCAGCGTCTTTTTGTAGTCATTGCTAACCGTGCGGCTTTCTACCTGGTTGTGCTTCAGTGGCTACGGGAAGCAGAATTATTTTCTTCAAAGAGAGGACACAAATGCGGACACACAAAAAACACATTACCACACGTGATACGGTGTAGGACAACAGCTGGCATTCCGAGAGAGCTTCCTGTGCCGGCCGGAGTGGCCGTGCGGTTCTAGGCGCTTCAGTCTCGAACCGCTACGGTCGCAGTTTCGAATCCTAACTCGGGCGTGGATGTGTGTGATGTCCTTAGTTTTGTTAGGTTTAATTAGTTCTAAGTTCTAGGCGACTGATGACCTCAGAAATTAAGTCGCATAGTGCTCAGTGCCATTTGAACCATTTTTGAACCACAGCTTCCGGTCTTTCCTGAATGGTACAAATACAGGTTCTGCGTGGATTTGAAAGGAATCGCGTACATTTCTTCCTGAAAAAAAGTATCAATTCCAGGCAATCGCAACGTATGTGGACAGCGATCACGCACTCTTCTCTGCATAGAGGGCTGGTTCAAAATCAGATGACGTAAGCCTACCAAGGAAGCTTCACAACTTTAAGTATGTTTGCAACACGAACGGAAACGACGAGAGTCAAATCCGACGAAACTTCGGGCAGAAATTACAAGCTCAGCAGGCAGGAAACGACGAGGAGGAGAAGATAATGTCGCACCTGAGGTTTGGCGGAAAAGTATCGAACAGGATAGGGGGAGAAGTGGAAGTGATCCAACGCCTATGGGTGCTCAGTACTGATGGGCGTGAGACAACAAAATGTAGATATGTGATGACAAATTTTTCCCTGCATTATTGTGTGCAGATATAAAGATATACTTATCTACGATGAGCAACCCAGAAGTTCCGCTGGATGAGGTGGAACGGGTCACGTGAGCGCCCTATTGACACAGAAGCGGGTGTCCCAACATACCGATAGAATTCTTTCCTTTAAACATCCCCCAGGCTGTGGCTATGCCATGTCTCCGCAATATCCTTTCTTCCAGGAGTGCTAGTTGTGCTAGGTTGGCAGAAGAGCTTCTTTGAAGTGTGGAAGGTAGGAGAGGAGGAAGTGACAAAACTCAAGCTGTGAGGGCGGATGGTGTGTGCTGCTTGGGTAGTTCAGTTGGTAGCGCACTTACCCGCGAAAGGCAAAGATCCCGAGTTCGAGTCTCGGTCCGAGGGTTTTAACCTACCAGCAAGCTAAATTACGCGGCGGATTCTACAGGACAGAAGCCACCCACCCCAATTACGATAACAGTTCCGAATGACAATGTTAGTGAAAGAGTATCTCCGAATGAGACCATACTTACCAAATGTGTCCCTATCTTCACCGCAACCTACAGAACCTGTGACGAAAGCTCCATTAGTTACTGTATCTGAAAACATTAATGTAGCGGCTGTCACTGGACAGGATGCACACACGCCGATTTCGACAACACTCGCAAATGACAATGCTCGTACTAGCGACACTACAATGTCGACCACGGAAACTTCGGCGGCGTCCTTCACCAAAACACAAATCACAGAATCGGTGACGAAAGCCGCACTCACCAACATTCAGAGTTACTCGAAAGTTTCTAAGGCAGAATCTCCACATTATAACACTTCTGATCAGAGCCAGGAAACATCCTAAGAATCGTTACCGAATATCTCTCTGGGAAGTACCTAGAAGAAATTGTTCGAAACATCAATCACGATAGGACTAAACTGGATTTAATGCCAAGAAATTGATCTCGTATCTTTGAGGATGTACACATTTAAATTGGTACTAGTGACTATGAAGCAGTTGTAGTTACAATGATTAACAATGCACGAAGCTCAAGTAGAAGAAACAGAAGTTATACATTTAGTAAACTAGATAAAGATTCAGTACCATCGTATTCCAATGAAGAATTTGAAATTTCAGCTCAAGGCAGGAGCATGTAGAGGTAGGCCTACTACGGCTCTATTTTAAAAGAATAACTGACCGTGCACTCGTTAGATATGTATCCATTAAAGGAGTTCGTGACAGAATGGGCGTTACATGGTAATGGTCACTACACAGAAACATCGAAAGAAACGGATAGTACTCAATAAAAAAAATGTAAAATACAGTGTAGGACTGTATACAGACGTCGAATGGAACGAGTTTGTCTGTCTATAGCACAGGAGACCTTCAAAGAGTAACTTAGAAGAATTATATCGAAAAATCACTCAAAAGACCCGAAAAAAATTCCTGTCACATGTAAAGGTAGTGAAACGAATGTTACTGATAGGCACTGAGAGACGAGGAAGCGCCTAATAATAAGTTTAACAGACTAAATGCAGAAATGGTTAACACCTTTTCCAAACTGCCCTCAATCATGCTCATCCAGTTTAATTCTTGTACGACTGCAAAGGTGAGTCACTGGCGATGAGAAACAGTTGAGATCGTTGAAGTCAGACAAAGTTCCAACTCTTGACGGGAAACGTATCAGATTCTATTCCGATCATTCGACTGAGTTAATACTTCTATTAACCGTAATAGACCGAAGATCTCGAAAATAAAAAAAAACCGTGCTCCATGTTAGGATGATAGCACAGGTCAGAATCCACACGAAGGGTAGCACAAAGTGAACCACAAACCCACTGTCCAATATCCTTCAACGCCCCCCATTGTTATGCAGTCTTAGAAGATATTCTGAGGTGAAATTTTAAAGGGTATCTCGAACAGATTGTCCTTGTTCATGCCAACCAGCACTGATTAGGTAACCAATGATCACGTGAAACCAAACTCGTCCTTATACGAAGCGCTGAAAGTCATGGAAGCATGCATTCAATCATATGAAGTATTTCGTAACTTTCCAAAGGCTTTTGAATCAGTACAACACACACATATCTCTCCTATAGGGATCGCGAAGACACAGTTAATTTAATCTCATCGCGCACACAGGCGTTTAATCATTCTTCTTGCGTCCCAAACACAAATAGAACAGGAATAACTTGATGCTTTGAAAAGACCCTCTTCCGTGCGGTTCACAGTGCTTTGTAGAGTATAGATACATATGTCGATGGTGATGTAGAGCTGGCGTGCGTTGTTCAAAAACTTCCCTCCAGTGGCGATGTGTTTCTTTCTGTTGCTATTGTTACTTTTATTCCTTTTTCGTTCGATAAACTCGTACCAAGGATGTATTTGTAGATGGTAAACCTATCTGCAAAGGAAACAAGATGAATTCACTTTTGAAATAAGGACAGACGTGTTTGGATTCAATCGTTATTCCACAAATCCAAAATGACTTACTCCTTAAGGTCGCGAACCAGGCGAGTCTACGAGACGGTAGCGATACATTCTGAACCCCTGGCATTCCCTCCCTTCAGATCGCGTCCGAGGGTTTCCCTCACAGACAAAGGGGGTTGGGTTGTTTGGGGGAGGAGACCAAACAGCGAGGTCACCGGTCTCGCCGGATTAGGGTAGGATGGGAAACGAAGTCGGCCGTGCGATTTTGGGATATCACGGAGAACCTAAATCAGGATGGCCGAACGCTGGCTTGAACAGTCGTCCTCCCGAATGTGAGTCCAGTGTGCTACCCACTGCGCCACCTCCCGCGGTCACAGACTGCCTCTTGATCATCATCGCCTTCTTCTTTTCATTATACAGGGTGAAATGTATTTAAACAGGCAAACTCTGGGAGGTTGTAGGGGACATCAAAACAAATATTTTTCCATAATGTCATTTTTCCTATGGCGAGTATTTGAACCGGTAGAGGAACTGTGCTCTGGGTGAATAACCAACTGGTTCCAGGTTGTGGAGACACTGTAAGTTAAAATGGAAGTAACATCTGCTCTCGAAGGACTGTTCTTACATTCGTCTGATACGTCCCCATGTTACGTGCAATTGCACTAGCGCTGATTGAAGGATCCCGCTCCACGTGCTATAAGACAGCTTCCTCAAAGTGCAGCATTCTTACCGCGCGGCGGTGTCCCCGTCCAGGTAATCTGCTAAATGACCCGGTGTCACGCAGACGTTGGTACACAGCAGCAAAGTTCGTATGATCCGGGATACGGCGATTAGGATATTGTTGTTGATAAACCCGCTGTGCAGTTCCTCCGTTGTGGTGCGCTACGCAGTACGCACCAACCGATTCAGTGTGCTCACTCCAGGTGTATCGCTCCATTAGTAAACAGCGACAATGCACTACTACACTGGGGAACAGCAGTTGCCTAGAACTGAAGAGCGTAATATGCCCTCTAACAACTGAAGATCGTAATACGCTATCCACCAGGTCAAATAATCCTCATTGGAAAAAAATTACATTAGGGAGAAATATTTGTTTTAATGTCTCCTGCAACCTCCCAGAGTTTCTTGGTTTAAATACTTTTCACCCTGTACACAGACTCCTACTGTCAACGAATGTAACAGATCGTGTCTTCATAACGCCACTGTCAACAATGCGTTCCGGCACCAAACCAACCGAACCGTTGCGTAGCATCAGTGTCATTGACAAACCTTCCGAAGAAAGAGTCGATTTCCAAGTGCGCTTTCTAGGAAGTCTATTTCGCATCCTTCGGGCTGTGAGAAGAAGTTGAGAAGTAGTGAGGAGGTAGGTGAACACTGACTTTTAAATTACTCTGCAGTCTCAGGCACGGGATCAGGGTCTGGAAGACCAATATTTTATCTTTTGTCTACGTATCAGTAGTTCTCATTATTCCTCAATTCTTATCTTGTACACTATACTCTACATTTTCTATCAACTTCTGTATTTGCTGAGCCGCTGCATTGCGTTGCTCATAGTCCAGAAACCTAGTCTGGAACAAGGAGTACAACTCACTGAACATGTGGAAAACGCCTAGTTCTCGCAACGTCAGCAGGTTTCGTAATTAGGTTGCTGATACAAAGGAAATAACGTCGCTCAAGAACTTCAGTTAACCGGAATGTTGATCACCACTATTGGTTCAAATGGCTCTGAGCACTATGGGACTCAACTGCTGTGGTCATAAGTCCCCTAGAACTTAGAACTACTTAAACCTAACTAACCTAAGGACAGCACACAACACCCAGCCATCACGAGGCAGAGAAAATCCCTGACCCCGCCGGGAATCGAACCCGGGAACCCGGGCGTGGGAAGCGAGAACGCTACCGCACGACCACGAGATGCGGGCGATCACCACTATTACTGTACTTGTTAATTCTCCAACATCCTTCAAAATGTTTGCTGATTAATTTGATTTGGGACAGTAGAAAGCGTTTACGACAAGTCATCAAATGTACAATGCCTACTGTACATAATGTAGTGTACTATTAACATATTTAGTAACTCCAGACTCTCAATAATTGTTGGATTGATACAAGTATTTGTTTCCTTTTAACGATCCATCACGTTTTTGTTGCGATTATTTAGTGTTTCAATCTAATATACAGCATCACTTGATATTAATCGTTTTATGATTGCGATAAGAGCTGGTGTGTGCACATATGGTGCCATGTACGGTATGGGACTGAATTGTTTATATAGACCAAACGTACTTGTCTCAGGAAACAATGTAACTACTGAAGACTGCTCGTTTTACATTTCCAGATGTTTTCGCGAGTGAAGTCGCTGTTCGGCTCTTCAACTGCCAGCCAGGGGTGTCCCAGGCTGGTCGACGAGCCGCCAACACCTGCGCCTCTACGCCGCCTCCGGCCGCCTCGACCAAAGCCGAATGAGAGGAAGGTCGAGTCCACCACCGCTGAATGCGAAGAGGCAGCTGCTGATAAACCGCAGCTTCAGGCAATTCATGTAAGCAGCAGAGCCTCCTTCGTACGACATTCGACAATAATAACTGTCAGAGTGTTCCAAGAAAAAAAGATAGAAATGAATTCCAATAATGTTCTGCAGACACGTTTACTGACATAACTTTTTCTTTCCACAGTTTGGTCCGAGACCGAGAATTGTGCATTTTGACTTGTCTGGCGATGAAGATGAAAAGGAGGAAGTCTGTGGCTCTTACTACCCTCCTGGAGTTCCAGTTCCACCCAGTCGGCTGCAAATCTTTGCCGATTGACCACTCCGAATGAAGATTATCCGAGATCCACGATCGCAGGAGGTGCAGACTGCGATGGCACATCTAAGAGTTGACATACAAGCAAAGGTATGTTAAGTATTTACCTATTAAAGACACTGCATTACGTTAGAAACACTAACTTAGATTTCTTATTAACGCTTGAAATAAATTTAAATGTAGGATTCATTTTAATCTACACTTACATCCAAACTGTGTAGACTACTTTCAATTAATGATGAGAGGTGACAGGGCATCTTGAAACCAAACGTAATATAATGTTTGAGGACTTGTGGAAACGAAAAAATATCGTCATGAGATCGGTCTAAGAAAAGGATGTGTACTTATTACGATATCTTGCAAAACTAATGTTAATTGATTTAGGAGCAATGTTTTCATTACTTGCAAAAGTCAGAGTCATGTCACCGTTACAGATTTTTTGTAGCCTGTAATACCTGAAATGCTACATATAGTGTCTCTCAAGGAAGCAGCTTAATAAAAATAATTCTTTTTGTAATTTTCGGAGAACCCGCCACCCACAACATGGATTGGGCTTCTAGTGGAGACTCTAGACGACCTGTTTCGAAACAAGAGAGATTACCGCCGGAACCATGGGTTGGCAGAGACACCAGGGTTCGTCATCCGAATGAAGGGAAGATTCGCGCCTGTTCGTGTGGCAGTGAGAAGAAGAATGTGGACAACAGACAGCTGCCGACGGGCATAGATTCAACTCTGCGTGATTACTTTTTCATTGTGAACACCCTGACCCTAATTACCCGACGATTATTCAATTAACACCACAGATACTTGAAACCGCGCTGTGATGTGATTGTTGGAAACCAGTCTCATCTGGCTTGAAATAAAACACCTTAAAACCTGTTTAGTTGAGTTTTTTTTGTACAGTTAATCTTTAAAAGCTTTCTACACACAATGTAAAATGTGAAAGCGAAAAAGGTCTGGACTGTGATGACTGAAGTAACATGCTTGGATAAAAAAATAAACAAATTTAACTGGCAGTACCATAAGCTGAATTACAGTAGCTGGGGCTGAAGATGACGTCACTAAGGTAGTGAATAGGGCCGATCAGTTTCTGTGTTCAAACTTTCAATTTGATAACAGCTTTAAGAGATGGTACAGACTCCTTTGTAAACCGCCCTCATACACCCAAAGGTACAATGAGGATAGGAATGAAAAGTAAAAGACATGGTTAATAACAGTAGACTGAAAGAAATACTGAGAGCGTGCTTCTGATAGGCAGTTTTCATGAGATTTGTGTGTGTGAAATCTTATGGGACTTAACTGCTAAAGTCATCAGTCCCGAACCTTACACACTACTTAACCTAAACTATCCTAAGGACAAACACATACACCCATGCCCCATGCCCGAGGGAGGACTCGAACCTCTGCCGGGATCAGCCGCACAGTTACAAGAGATGAAGTGACTGAGTTAGCGCAGAACGTCCTGGGTATTCAACATCTCAGAACGGAAGGCTTTTAACTGGAACGTAGGACTCAGCATTACAACTTGCGATATGAGGTGTGTGCCGAATGATATTCATATAGAGGAATACGTACTGAACATTTAGGTACAGGAAATTTTTGTAGATGATTACCTTAACAGTGCATATGAGGGGGTTACCAGGAACATCGCTGAGAATGCTTCTTTCACTAAGGTGAAGATTGTGCCATTCCTTGAGAAGTACAACAGGCCTTGGATCCTCGCGATTTGTTGAATCAACTGTGCTTGTCATGTATGTCTGTGACTGATGCATCGTATTCCGCGCAGTCGAACAACATGCGACATGGACTATACCTGGATGTTTTCTTTAAGAGAATACATGCATTACTAATTTTCCAGAGGCAGTCTGCGATACAGAACTCTGTCAGCTAATCCCGACGATCTCCAATAATTTCAGTAAATGGAAAATATTTCTGTGCAACAGAGCTGCCATCTGACTATACACGCAGCTGCAGCAGTTAAGTGAAAAAGTAAAATAGGTTGACTGGATACCACAAATAATAAAAAATCAGGGTGTTTTATGCTACATACACAAAGACTGTTTAAGATGAAGAACTCGTATCACGAAAAGAAACTAAAAAATCAAAATACATATCTTCTGGTGTGCTTGGCTAGGACAATACACCACCTCTTCATAGTTACAGAAATCGAAGAGGTCAATGTCGATACAATTTAATATCAAATTGACTACACATCTCAAGAGGAAATATAGATGGTATAAGGTGCCAAGCCAGGTGTAAAGGAATACAATATTAAACAACTTTTCGACTGCTGTACTTCAGTGACAGAACTGGCAACGCAGAAAGTAATGTGTTTGTCAGTGTAGAGGCTCCAACAGGGAAATGCTTTACATTTCATTCAACTATTACAAAGGACAAAAGACAGACTGTGGTATTAACTTCTAAGTCTGTAAAGTATGTGAGGATTTCGGTATTTATTTGACGTGGGACAGTAAAAGATTGAGGGCACCTGCAGACACTGGCGACAAGTTGCAGTATGGTCCCAACTAAACACCCCTAAAAATACCAGAAGCACACAGTCACTGATAATTATATTTTAAACTCCCCTTTTTTTCACGGAAAGAACGCATGTTCCACGATAACTGGGTTATCTGCTCACTAATGGCAAGTTCTAGTATGATAAAAAAAATTATTACTAGGTTAAATACATCTCAATTCTTTCAATTTAGATCTGTGTTTCATACTAGAATGTCGTGTTCCCAGTGTGGCACAGCTTTGCCACAGGAGACACGAAAGCGGTCGAAGACGTCCGTCTTCTGGTCGGCTCTTGATCGTTGTCAGAAGGAGGCTACTTTCTGATTACGCAAAGACTTCTATTATTTGGAAAAGAACAACCCGGATTTCTTTACGTAATTTTATAATTACCTAAGGGACCTTTAACAATGAACAGTAAAAAAAATTGCATTTGCAAATGAAATCGTTAATAAATGGGGCAGCTATGAGTTGTATAGAAGACAAGGGGCGGCCTTCTGTACACGACCAGGATGCCGCAGTATTCTCTGCTGTAGTAAAGGCTGTTTGACATTCATAAAAATAATATGGCATGGAGGTTAAAAAAGTATATAGGAAAAGAACAGAATCAGAAATCTGGTAAACACTAAATATATTCAAACAATTCTCACTAGCAAATTAGGGTTTATTTATAGACAATATAACTTACATAAGTACTTTTCTAACTGTATGGTGCGATCAGATTTCAGCCTGCCCTGTGCTGTCACCGTGGTTTACGTTTTTGTCACAAATTACAGTCATTACTTTTCTCCTTCGTTAAAGACTTTCCGATTTACAGTTTCGAACATAAATTACTTGAATTTTATTAATTAATAATGTTGTCTGCACACTGGCAAGCCTGCTCACTTTTCTAGCTTAAAGTCGACCTTCCTTTACGTTTTCACATTACAGATAGGTGAATGCCTTTCCAAAGATACTCAAAGCTTTCATACGACGGAAATACCAATAATATTACAAAGTGACAGCGAAAAAGGTTTCACATCAGTCAGATTTGTTTAAGAAAGGACTTCCAATATACTTTTGTTTTATTACAGCTTAGAGAAATCTGTACTGGGATTCAAGAGCATCTTGTGCTACAAAGTGTCACAAATAAAACACGCGGCTAGCACAACCGTGACTTAAACCATATTACAAATAATCCTTCATAACGTTCGTCAACATCTTCCGGAAGGTAAAAATCACACTCTTAACAAAAGAAGCATAATATTTCAGATGGAAAGCAAAGGCCATTACTAGAATTATTAGGTACCGAATGAATAAACTAGTTAATGCAGATGACATACAGCTCTAAGAAGACAGCAAGACTGAGTAAGGTTATTTTAAATTCACATTATTTATCCTTATTCCTAAGACTTCCTAACAGTCCCTAGAAACCGTAGTAGAGAAAACCATTTAGGGAAGCAGATCCATTACTTTACTGAGACAGAAAATACAGTCTGTACTAACAAATAAAAAAAATCTTTTGTTAATCACCCAGTAAGTCTTCTGATTATAATCGTATTTCAAATAAAGGAATAAAATTATGAAATTATGTACTCACTTTACACTTTCACACACACTCACACACACACACACACACACACACACACACACACACACAGATATATATATATATATATAGTAAGGTGGCGTAAATCCGACCAGGTTGGTAAACCCGACCGCCCTCTGAGAAACGGCAAAGCCGACCGATTTCGCATTAGTGTTACCATATAAAGCTTTCGAAATAACGAAAGTCTCACTTTGAAAGCTTTGCCGCATTTGACATTTAGACACTCAAAAGACAACAAGTGTGTTTTCGATTGTTTCAATTTTTGTGCAAACTGCATCACTAGATTTACCTTATTAAATAAAACGATCGCAAAACAAAGGGTAACTGATTTTGTAGTTCATTTTGCTGCCTATTCAGAGTATGTATATTTTTGTGTTGGAAATTTCATGTAAATTGTTTCTTTGTGTGTTAAATGAAAAGTGGCATGGTGGGGTAAATCCGACCTCTCAGTGGCGGAGTAAATCCGACTCCAAATTTTTTATCATTTATGTGGAAGGAATTATTTATCTATGGAAACAAAGGGACTTATTTTTTTTAATTTTAGGAAAATAGTGCAAAATTACAAACGAAAAACGACAAAACGCAATCAAAACGACATTCGCCGAACAGTCGCTGCAATGCAAATGGGAATGTCTTTACGAGCTGTCGCTCGTGATTTAAACATTCCGAGATCGACATTTCTCTTGCACTGCAGCACAATCAAATCATCTTTTTTTTCCATTAAAATTTACAATCATATAACTTTCAGTACAATTAGTACTCTAAACGTGGCTATTTTTATATATTTTGTTCATTTATGTAAAAAACATAATTGTTTATAATTTTTTTCCAAGACAACCGTTCATTTAGAACTACACTCCTGGAAATGGAAAAAAGAACACATTGACACCGGTGTGTCAGACCCACCATACTTGCTCCGGACACTGCGAGAGGGCTGTACAAGCAATGATCACACGCACGGCACAGCGAACACACCAGGAACCGCGGTGTTGGCCGTCGAATGGCGCTAGCTGCGCAGCATTTGTGCACCGCCGCCGTCAGTGTCAGCCAGTTTGCCGTGGCATACGGAGCTCCATCGCAGTCTTTAACACTGGTAGCACGCCGCGACAGCGTGGACGTGAACCGTATGTGCAGTTGACGGACTTTGAGCGAGGGCGTATAGTGGGCATGCGGCAGGCCGGGTGGACGTACCGCCGAATTGCTCAACACGTGGGGCGTGAGGTCTCCACAGTACATCGATGTTGTCGCCAGTGGTCGGCGGAAGGTGCACGTGCCCGTCGACCTGGGACCGGACCGCAGCGACGCACGGATGCACGCCAAGACCGTAGGATCGTACGCAGTGCCGTAGGGGACCGCACCGCCACTTCCCAGCAAATTAGGGACACTGTTGCTCCTGGGGTATCGGCGAGGACCATTCGCAACCGTCTCCATGAAGCTGGGCTACGGTCCCGCACACCGTTAGGCCTTCTTCCGCTCACGCCCCAACATCGTGCAGCCCGCCTCCAGTGGTGTCGCGACAGGCGTGAATGGAGGGACGAATGGAGACGTGTCGTCTTCAGCGATGAGAGTCGCTTCTGCCTTGGTGCCAATGATGGTCGTATGCGTGTTTGGCGCCGTGCAGGTGAGCGCCACAATCAGGACTGCATACGACCGAGGCACACAGGGCCAACACCCGGCATCATGGTGTGGGGAGCGATCTCCTACACTGGCCGTACACCACTGGTGATCGTCGAGGGGACACTGAATAGTGCACGGTACATCCAAACCGTCATCGAACCCATCGTTCTACCATTCCTAGACCGGTAAGGGAACTTGCTGTTCCAACAGGACAATGCACGTCCGCATGTATCCCGTGCCACCCAACGTGCTCTAGAAGGTGTAAGTCAACTACCCTGGCCAGCAAGATCTCCGGATCTGTCCCCCATTGAGCATGTTTGGGACTGGATGAAGCGTCGTCTCACGCGGTCTGCACGTCCAGAACGAACGCTGGTCCAACTGAGGCGCCAGGTGGAAATGGCATGGCAAGCCGTTCCACAGGACTACATCCAGCATCTCTACGATCGTCTCCATGGGAGAATAGCAGCCTGCATTGCTGCGAAAGGTGGATATACACTGTACTAGTGCCGACATTGTGCATGCTTTGTTGCCTGTGTCTATGTGCCTGTGGTTCTGTCAGAGTGATCATGTGATGTATCTGACCCCAGGAATGTGTCAATAAAGTTTCCCCTTCCTGGGACAATGAATTCACGGTGTTCTTATTTCAATTTCCAGGAGTGTATTTCTGTGCAAAATCAGCCAAACAAATAGGGGGTAGGAGTTACCCTACCATTTTTGCAAATGGCAAAATTGGACGTTTCTTATAATACCGATATCTCAAAAACTATTAATATTGTAACAAAAATATTTTGCAAACAGTTGCTCCTTTATATTATCTACAATTTAACAGATATAACGTTAAGATCCAACCTCGGAAAAGCGTTTTATAGCCACATGAACTTACTAGCTCGGATTTACCCCACCTTTACCTCTCTCTCTGTCTGTCTGTCTGTTTGTCTCTCTCTCTCTCTCTCTCTCTCTCTCTTTCGTAACAGTCATTTGATGAAGTGGAGATACCCATTCTGATTTCGCGTCTCAGTCCGGCACACAGTTTTAATCTGCCAGGAAGCTTCATATCAGCGCACACTCCGCTGCAGATTGAAAATCTTATTCTAGATTCTCAAAGTAATCTCTTAACAACACCTGAGTTCGCTTTCTCAACGATAGATGCAGTTATTTTTATCTAAAGTGCTGTCTTAGTACTGTCAAACAAACATAAAGTTGCCATTTTAGCACTTACTGCAATCTTGCTAAGGACTTTGATTGTGTAGATCAAGGCATGCTGCTAGGATTATTATGATCGTGTAATTCTACTTGTATAGACGGTGTCACATGTTAATTACATTAAGATAATTTTTTGATACCAAGTGATACTACAGCTATAAAGGGAAATTCAGAGTATAGAAATATTAAATTTGGTGCGAGTCAATATACATTGTGTAACATCTCCTGATCTTGACCATAAATTAATTTTCAAGGGAAGTAAATGATTTTTTCAAAAAATGTGACACATTCTGATGACACAAGTTTACCAAAAAGTACCCAAAAAGGGACCATACCAGGCTTACAATTAGTAGACAGTGAACCATTATCCCTACATCTTCAAATTACATACATCTCCTGAATCCAAAATTGCTTGTAGATACAAGAAGCAGTGATCAATCGTCACACAGTACATGAAAGTTCAAGTGTAAAGTTAAATGTTGTTGTAAGCAGGCCGTGGGCAAGGAAACTACAAGGTGTGGTTGGAAAGTCTTAAGAATGGATCAGCTTCTGCTTACTGGTTTGGTGGGCAGGTTACACGGAGAGTGTTGAGTGACTCACTGCCTTGTCTTTGAACGCCATCTGACAGGAAACAGCGTTTCCTTTATTCAGCACGTTGTGACAGCTGGTTGAGTGGGTTTGTTAGGGCTTGTTGCCGGATTCTGTCTGCGTGAAAAATGGACGTAAAAACGGAGCAACGAGTTTAAGTAAAATTTAGTTTTATAACTGGTAAATCAGCAATTGAGACTTACGAACTATTAAAAACAGCTTTTGGAGAAAATTGTGTGAGCCAGTCAAATGTTTTTGTCGGTTTTAACTGACTTAAAAATGGCGGTAAAACATTTGAAGATGAACCACGGTCTGGCCGCCCTTCTGCCTCAAAAATTAATGAGAATGTTGTGAATGTTAGCAATTTAGTGCACTCTGGCCGTAGAATTACGATTAGGGAGATGGGTGATGAACTTCATTTAGGTTTGTATGCAAGTTTAGTCTGTTTTAACTGACGATCTCAACATGCGCTGAGCGTCTGCAAAATTCGTTCCAAAAGTGTTGTCAAGCGACCAGGGACAATACCGACTTATAGAGAGCCAAGAACAGATTAATCGGACTATTTGCTAAATAGGGTAATTACAGGTGACGAATCTTTTGTATGCAGATATGATCCTGAAGCCAAAGTGCAGTCTTCGCAGTGGAAGACTCCAGGTTCACTATGACAGAAGTTGGGCGAAGGTGAAGACAATGTTGGTGATTTTTTCGATTCTTCCGATATTGTACATCATGAACTCACCCCTGGAGGACAGAAAATTAACCAGGAGGACTACAAATGTGTCCTTGAGCGTTTGCTCGAAAAGGTGCAGAAGAAAAGTCCTGCATTGTGGAAAGACAGGAGTTGAGTGCTCCACCATGACAATGCTCCGGCTAATCGTACATTATCCATAGTTGGATATTTGACCAAGATCAAAATTCCTGTGCTTCCACAACCTCTATATTCCCCTGACGTGGCCCCCGCGGACTTCTGCCTGTTTCCTAAACTGAAATGTTCCGTGAATGGGAAGCGATTTTACTCGATTGAAGATTTCCACTGTGAGTGTCGTTAACACAATTCAGCAAAAAAATTTCCAGGAATGTTTCCAAAAGTGACAACACAGTTGAAGTCGGTGTATTCAGTCATAACGGGATTATTTTGAAGGAGATGCATCACAGCAGCATGTAAGTACCACCATTTTACAATTACAGTCCCATTCTTAAAGCATCCCAATCACACCTCGTATATTGGTAACTGGCATATAGTAGCACAGAGTTACTAGAGAATGCAGAGACAGATGCTAAAATCGATGGTTCATGAGCCTTCCAAAACTGATACAACAATAACCGTAACATAATTCTGTGTGACAGAAAAAACGGAATTAATTTTAATCTACATATAAAGTAAGAGCAAATCGAGCGAACAGTGGCAACTGTTTCAATTTAACATGTGCGCGCCATGGAACATGACAAAATGCGAGACAGTCATTTAGCTAGTGGCATTCTCAACCACAGCAAATACGTTTCTACCGCAAGTGTTGCACCCGAAATCAAAATGAGATATTTGTAGCATAGGATCTGAAAGACGAGAGAAAATCCTACTTGGAAAATTGTCAAAATGGAGTGTAAGATGTCTCAAAAAATTAGCCGAAAAGCATGTTATGAACACTTACTTGAAACAACCAAAATTAATTCTTGAGTACCACCATTATTAGTCTACATCAACCAAGGGTGCGGTATAGCGGTGTATTAATACTGACACAGCATAGTACAAATTGTGATCATAGAAAAAGGAAATCTCCAGTTTACACTTCAGTGACAAATGTCATACGATATTGCATCGGACCTCCATTTGCCCGACGTAATGTAGCAGCTCGTTGTGGTATTCACTCAACAGTTCGCTGGAAGTGCCATGCAAAAATATTTAGCCATGTTGCTTCTATAGCAGTCCACAACTGCCAAACTCTTTCTGGTGCTGGATTATGTTCTTGAATCGACCTCTCGATTACGGCACATGAATGTTCGATGGGACTGATGCTGGAAGATCTGGGTGGCCAAATCGTTCACTCGATTTGTCCAGAACGTTCATCGAAACAATTGTGAACAACTGCGGCCGGTGGAATGGCGCATTGACCTCTATAAATATTCCATCGTTGCTTGGGAACGTGTAAGTTCTTGAATAGCAGCACATGGCCTCCAAGTAGCTGAACGTAAATATTTCATACTTGAATATAAGAAGGCGGTATCTGTTCTTTCGGACATATCTTCATATAGATAAGGCCTCCCGGCCAATAATCCTCGTCACTGAGGATGCACTCAGATTGCTCAAACACTTACGGGAATCGGTAGATTGACTGCTGCGAATAATGAGTATAGTGCGCAGGGGCACTAGAAATGTATTATGTGGACAGTAAGACGGAAATGTGGGTCTCATGGGGGGCGCCCTAGAGAAACGTCCCTGCAGTGGCACTATCCTCTCTGTCCACGATGTCTCTGCCTTATAGGACGTCTGCCATGTAGGAAACAGATTCCGGGTTCGAGTCCCGGTCGCAGCGCACATTTTCAACAGTTCCCGTTGATATTTATCAACGCATGTAAGTAGCTAATGGACTGGATTCATTGTAATTTCATCCACAAATATTTCAAGTCAATATACGCTTTAATAGGACTAGATGCCCGAGTGCATTCGATGAAGCGCAACCCACACCATTCTGAAGCCAACAACAGCTGGAACAGTTACTTACTGACAATCTGGGTCTACGGCTTCGTGGGGTCAGCGCCACACTCGACCCTACTATAAGCACTTACCAACTGGAATGTGTACTCCAGAGCAGGCCTCAGGTTTCTAGGATCCAACCACAGTCGCAACGAGCCTAGGAGAGGTAGCGCAGGAGCTGCTAGCCAAGGCAGTCGCGCCCGTCTCTGCTGCCGTAGCCCATTAGCGCCACATTTCACTGCGCTGTCCGAACGGATCCGTGCGTGATACTTCCGGCACACAATGATTTCTGCGGTGAAATGAATTTTGTGACAGTGCATATAATATCACACCTTGATATCTCAAGAACACATCGTCTGTCATTTAAAGGTACAAGGACGATCTTATCTGCACGAAATACATAATGTATTCATGACAGACACGAAAAACGTAGCGTTTCAGATCTTCTGTTGAATGCAGAAAAAAACTTACCGAACTATAAACCGCTGTAAAATTGCATAACTACTTCATATGTTCACAGTGAAATGTATATCTGTAGCATAGGATTATAGCCTTTAGAAATGGAGCAGAAAAGTTAGTTTTAAGACAGCTGATCAGAACAATCTATCAGGTTGTTAGTAAACTGCTAAAACCGTCTCCTCCTTTTGCTGTTTTACGTTTCTCTAAGGAGTGGGTGTCATAGTATGAGTTTTGGCAAAGTTAATGACAGTCGATGGTAGGATGGCGCAAGTGACGCTACCATTACCATACGGAATCTGTTTACCGAATGGTTCAAATAGTTCAAATGGCTCTGAGGACTACGGCACTTGACATCTGAGGTCATCAGTCCCCTTGAACATAGAACTACTTAAACTTAACTAACCTAAGGACGTCAGACACATCCATGCACGAGGCAGGATTCGAACCTGCTACCGTAGCGGCTCTGCTTACCGCCCCCGTTTGATTGCGTCTAAATTAAATATCATATTAAAGCTCGGGAACGTTTTCTGAAAGTTTGGGTAGCATGTATCTGGGGCTATACTGGGGTAAAGCCCGGGGCTTACCTTGCTATATGTGGGGAAACAGCCTAAAAATCACGTGCAGGTTGGCCGCTCTCCATCCCCAGTCTTTAAACCACGATGCGGCTTCGGTCTGGAATAGGCTTGTGTTCCCGGATGGGTCAGTAAACAGCTACGATATCAATCGATCGACACTACCTAAGTAGTCTATACAAAGCTGTAACAACAGTATACAAAATATGGAAACATAAACGACACGTAAACATGATAAGCAACGCATACAGCAGGTGACCTCCGCGCTATCTAACAAGCACAATCTTTCAAGTGTATGAAATAACTGCGAGGATAAATTTTCAAAATACTTTCAGTCCGCCAGGCACAGCGATCCTAGAGACATATGTATGGTAGCAGAACAGCAGATCGAGAGAAGCGCAGATGGCGTTGAAATTACGAATACATAATTGCTATTCATTTTATCACTTTAACACTAATGAACACTGAATGACATGCTAATATTTCATAAGTATTTGTGATGATATATTTGGTAGGAGGAAGCCTACTGGAGGACATAGATTTCACCAAGGAAGTGGGCGAGGCGTATCAGCTGGTGACAAGTTGCAGCCTCAGCCAGGTCAGTAGCCCGTGGCTGTCAGGAATCTGCCTCGAGCCCGTGTCAGTCGCTGTACCCACCCACAACAGAAGTGATGTCATGCTGTGACGCTGGCACTGCTTTGGTTGCTTGGAGACTGTTGCTTGTACGCCCACCCCCCTCCTTCCGCCCTACTCAAGACGCAGAAAAATTGGCAGTGTTCCTTGGTGATGACAATGTCTGCACACAGATAGGTTCCAGCTTAAGTTCTTGATAATAAATAACACAAAAATGAGGGCAGTGCAGATGGCACTGCCCAGGTAGTTGCTGAAATGCATAAAATAAATCACAGGATAAATAACAGAAAAATAACAGTGAACCACAACTGTAATTTACTATGGTTAACGATACATTATATTTAAAAGCGTAAATAATACCCTTCATAAAATTAATCGTATTACGACATGCACGTGTGCCGTTCGGAGGAACGTGGCATATTCTCGCTGATGGTATATGTTAACATTTAACTTATTGAGTTTAATAAGAAAATTAGGTTTTTTCTTAAATGCTTTGTGGTATGAGGCATAATGTTGGTCTCACGTTCCTATAGTCGGGATTTTATCGGCAACACAGACAGTATGGTTTCTAGGTCTGAAGAGGAGTTGGAACAATTGACCAGAGCATGAAAGGAGGCTGCCAGAAAATTTGGGCTAAATATAAACATAAAAGACCCAAGACAGCGTACCTCGTTATGACACGTGGTCAAAGCCATACTGCTGGTCATCTACAATCAATGTTGGTGAGAGTCCAGTCCTACAAGACAGTGCATGAATTTAAATACCTAGGGGAAATTTTCACTGATACTATGTACGTGATGCAGAGATGAATGCCAAAATACAAGCAGGAAACCAATATTACTACTGCCTAGCACAACTGCGTTGGTCCACATATCTCTTCAAACAGATAAAGATTCGAATATACAAAACCCTGATGCAGCCTGTTGTTCTACATAGCTGTGAGACATGGAGTATCGGGAAACAGGACTTCCGTAAGCCCCTAGTTTTTGAAAGAAAATTGCTTCAAAGATCTTCACTCCGGTTCTGGATGTAGACTCAGAAGAATGGGGGATCAGACAAAACTAAGAGCTTGAGGAGGTATACCAGCAGCCCAAGATAGCGGGATCTGTGAAAGCCAAACGAATGCAGTGGGTCAGTCATGTCTCCTGGATGGAAAATCACAGATGGCCTCGGGAACCCCTGGATTTCACACCTACAGGAAAGAAACCACCAGGGAGACCAGAGAAGCGTGGCATCCATGAATTTTTAAAACAAACATCAATAGATACAGGCGGGTGGCGGATAGCAGCAATGGACAGAATACTTGCAGCAGCTTGTGGTCCACTGGGCCTGATCATGTAGAAGAAGAAGAAGACAAGCAGTATCCCAATACTTATATAATTCCCCACAGCTTTGTCCAGCACTCGCACTAAATCTACCAATTACTTTCAGAACTCAAAAAACTTTCTTTTGAACTTGTGATATTTTGCATTATGCAGCAATGTAGTACTCTTCGTACTGTCTTCATTGACTACTCATTTATTTAGGTATAATTTTGTCAAGAGTTATGAGGAACATTGCTTATTTAAAATGGAACAGTAAGCTTTCACAATTTTCCGAATGGTCTGTCTAAGGTAGGAAAATGTTGCTAACATCACTGAATCAGCAGCTAAGTGAAATGATCTACGTGTCTTAATCACATAGTGAAGTGTATTAGAATACCGACTACGTCACTTCTCTTTAATATTATAAACCAATATTCCGTGGATATCTTCACCTGCAGCCTTACTGCTGGATGAGATAACACGCTAAGACTTAGTTGTAAACAATTCATATCCTACCGTCTTTGAAATACATGTATCGAATCTCATAGCTTTGATACTAAACAAGAATAACAATTTCCTCAATTCTTCTTCACAGCAGTCTGGAGTTCAATTCCATTTTCAGTGTTAATTCGTTGCCTCTTATTCTCCCCATGTCTTCTCAGGAAAGCGTTGAAAATTACACTTCCTATCTCTGCTCCTTACCTCCAGATACATACAACTTACTCAGAAATCCAAGAGACAATAAATCTCACTGATATCATTTGTACAAAATAGTTTTTGGTTTTCAATCACGATATTAATTTTCGAGTCTTCTTCACGAATTTTATGTGAAGTTTTACGAGGGTACATTAACGATCAATCACGTCTTCTGGGGGCTTCAATTTCTTTTTTTTTTTTTTTTTTTTTTGTCAGGCAGTTTGGTTGTTGCCAAATAGCAGGACGGACGCCGGTCCAAATCGTACATATATTTTAGTAAAACATGCAAAGAAAGTCTTGAAACTAGAGTTTTCGGTAAATAAATTGAATATATTCACACACAGCTTCGAGAGAACAATTTCAGGGAATGAACTGGTCAATATAGTATTAATTTTGCTCTTTACTAGCGGATAGTAGTGAACATGGGAATAATTTCCTCATGCTAACGCTGAAGAAAGTAAGTTAGATGGTTCTGAATAAGTCGTCATGTCAATGGATTACGGAACTTAACCACTAGGCCCGCTATCTTTATGTAGATACTCGGCTAGCTCTTGTATTCATAGGTCAATAGACTCTTGTCGAACATAAAACAATGCGATACCAAACAAAATTTAAATATTTACCTAAAATTTGTTGGACAGTACAGCAAGATTCAAGTTATTTTCAAGATAATGAAACGGTGCAAAAATTTTTGTCTTTGTTCAATCTGCAGTTTCATGTTCAAGAAACTCAACCATCTTTACTGTCTTCTACTAGTCTTTAAAGAATATAATTTAGGGAGTTCCATTGCGGATATAATATTAAGATACAATTTAAGATTCGGACGAGAATGTTATCAGTCCAACATGATTTGAATTAATGGCACCCTGAACCTATACGCATGTTAAACTGTGTCAATACATTCATAACAACACCGAATAAATACTGGTACAAGCATATTTAAAGATATACTTTGCCTCCGGGGGATGATGCGAATCAGGGTGATGAATTCGGTGGGTGCTAAACAGCCATTGTGTCAGCAATTATATGCCTTACTCATTGCTCATCTTCCAGTAACAACTGTCGCGAAGAGTAATTCTAGCATTCTACATATTTAAACGTGAAAACAGCGTCAATTCAGGACTGGAATCCATAGGAACTGGAGATACTTTCGCAATGCATTCATAACGGAAAATGTACCATTTTAAGGCTATTACACAACTGGTGCTTTGTTCTAGTTGGATCGCTCTTTTCGCTCAAACCAACTATCGTTTATGCTCTCTTGCCAGCCTAGCACAAAGGGAAACACTTTCGCCTATTCTGTCGCTACTAGTTATCGACCGTGTAAGTGGACGGAAAACTACAAATTATTTAAGAATTATTTATGCGTGGATAGAAAATGTCAATATTCGGTTCAAAATATAAGTTAACATAATTATTAGCAAATAATGCACAAATACTGCTAAAACATTATTTATGGACTACTGAAAATTACTAATGACATGAAGATCTGGTCTTAAAAATGAACATCATCTCTATGAACCATACCACCCTCAGTATTGGTCTGGCAAAGTTTATATATAGGTGCCGCCATGGTCGGCAGCCCGCTTGTCCAGATATGCATTGAAGACGCGATGTGTCTCACCGTCTTTTTGTAGCCACTGCTAACCGTGCGGCTATCTTCCTGGTTATGCTCCAGTGGCTACAGGGAAGCAGAATTATTGTCTACAAAGAGAGGACAGAAATACGGACACACAAAAAACACATTACCACGCCTGATGCGGTGTATGAAAACAGCTGGCATTCCGAGATAGCTTCCTGTCATCCCTGGTTGGTAAAAATACAGGTACTGCGTGGATCTGAAGGGAATCGCGTACAGTTCTTCCTGCAAAATAGTGTCAATTCCAGGTAATGGTAACGTGTGTGGACAGCGATCACGAGCTCTACTCTGCATAGGGGGCTCGTTCTAAAACAGACGACGTAAGCCCACCAAGGAAGCTTCATAACTTTAAGCATGTTTTCAATACAAACGGAAACGACGAGAGTCAATTCCGACGAAACTTCGGGCAGATAGTACAAGCTCAGGAATAATGGTAATATACTGGGTGATGAAAAAGTCAGTATAAATTTGAAAACTTAATAGGCCATGGAATAATGTAGATAGAGAGGTAGAAATTGACACACATGCTTGGAATGACATGGGGTTTTATTAGAACCACCCCATATTGCTAAACGCGTGAAAGATCTCTTGCGCGCGTCGTTTGGTGATGATCGAGCGCTCAGCAGCCACTTTCGTCATGCTTGGCCTCCCAGGACCCCAGACCTCAGTCCTTGCGATTATTGGCTTTGGGGTTACCTGAAGTCGCAAGTGTATCGTGATCGACAGGCATCTCTAGGGATGCTGAAAGACAACATCCGACGCCAGTGCCTCACCATAACTCCGGACATGCTTTACAGTGCTGTTCACAACATTCTTCCTCGACCACAGCTATTGTTGAGGAATGATGGTGGATATATTGAGCATTTTCTGCAAATAACATCATCTTCGCTTTGTTATGTTAATTATTGCAATTCTGATCAGATGAAGCGTTATCTGTCGGACATTCTTTGAACTTTTGTATTTTTTGGTTCTAATAAAACCCCATTTCATTCCAAGCATGTGTGTCAATTTGTACCTCTGTGTCTACGTTATTCCGTGATTTATTCATTTTTCAAATTTATACCGACTTTTAGATCACCCGGTATGTGGACAGCGATCACGCACGCTTGTATGCGCAGTAGATCACAAGTACTCAATAATATTGAGATCTGGTGCTGTGGAGGCCAGAGCGATGCGACGAATCCTACTCGTGCTCACTAAAACAGTCCTCGGATATACGACTTGTGTGAAAAAGCGACTCTCTTCCTGGAACACAGCAGCGTCGTTTTGGAACACCCGTTGTACTATGAGGTGATACTGAGCAGGAAAAATGATCACTTCAACGTTGACAGTAACCCCAGCTTGCAGAGTAACCATGGTTCTATCGGAATACCACGATACTTCTGTCCAAAGCATTCCCGAACCCCTGCTATGTTTCGCTCTTGGGACGTGAACTCGGCCGCCTAAATGTTTTTCTTCCGTTAGCTACACCAGAGTCCATTTTTTATGACTTCAGCACCACATTATCCTGTTATAGGCATCTGCATAGTGATTATTGGTTTTGGAATTCCAGCTCAGCGAGTAAAATCCTGCTTATAGAGGCCATATAGTTTTCTTTTCGTGCTTACAGCGTTCGCCAATGCGACAATCAGTTCTGCGTGCGGTATCAATCTTTGATCGGAGCCACTTGAATCAATAAACGTTTCGGGTATACTGGTTACGAAAGCACCCACAATACGAGCTGAAAATGTTCCCACGTTCGAACGCACTGGGCTTCTACTTAATGCACCACAATTACACAGAACACTATTCTGACCGCAAGTGAGATTTGCAACGCGTTGACGATATTGCAAACGTGCCGTTAATGGTCAAATACAACTGTGCAAAATGCAGGTTTGCCTGTCCGTCTTTGTGTTGAAGCATGCATTTCTGGCTTCCTTCAATTTTTGTGCAGCCCAGCCCGCTTGAATGTTCTTAGGATTGGAGAGTTGAAAACTAAATGATGCAGATTTTCTGAGGCAAGAAACAGGTCTATTTTTACACGAACCTGCCACTTTAAGAGAGCGAAACCGTTGCTCAATCCTGGGTCAGGTGTGCCCATAAACAGGATTTGCCATCCATTGCTGACGAACTTCACATTCGTGATGAGGAGAGGATCATTTGCTGTGATGCGTATGATGTGGGCAACTGTAGCTGCCATGTCTTCAAGGGTATGAGAGGCTATCCTGTTGGTTTGGGAACAGAGTGCCTCCTGGGACTCTAAAACCATTCAAAAGTTTTGTGGAGGCAGCGAGGAGTAGTTGCTTCATCTATATTGGTGGACCTCTTAAAATAAATTATGTAGATACGTTTGTTTAAAAAAGAAGAAGTGTTCTTGGATAAGCGGACACTTTGTCTGAAAATGGTCAACACATACATCTGCAGAATAATCACAATAAGTTTTCTGTAGGTTTTCATTGTCCCTCCTTGACCAATTGTCAATACGTCTGTATTTAGTGCACCGGAGCATAATATCATGATTACGCGGGGGAAGAAAATGACAACGCGGAAAAATCAGTTCTGGAAAAGGAATTGAACGAACGCAAATCTCTATGCAGACTTCGTCGGTGGCGTGGAACAAATAATCCGCACTCCCTGGCGACAGTGCTGAAGAGACACTTTGGGAAATGTACCTCACGCTCACTAGAGCCAAACACCAAGAAAGCGGGAAGAGAACTACGAACGATCCTGAAATTGTCATTCTAACTGCTGGCAAAGCAAATGCCGCTGTACCACAACCGCTGTCAGAGTACATTCGAATAATGTAAAACCACTCCAGGATTTTGCACACAGAAAACTGAAGACAGACCGAAAGAATAGAATGAAGAAGAAGACATGAGCTTCCATGTCAGTCCCTGCCGAAGGAAATCGTCCAGGCGTTTCAACCACGAGCTGTTACACAGGACGTTCTTCTCTGTCCTATTGTAAGCGAAATAGGCATATCATCGTACCAGCTGACCAGACATCAAACGGATGTAATACGGTCCTACGTCGGCAAATGTCAGCACCTCATCAGAAACTCTGTACATTTCATTTAACATATGTAAAAACTGCGCCCCCGTGACCAGTACCTTACGTTGAATGTTGATGTGGTACACTACTGGCCATTAAAATTGCTACACCAAGAAGAAATGCTGATGATAAACGGGTATTCATTGGACAAATATATTATACCAGAACTGACATGTCATTACATTTTCACACAATTTGGGTGCACTTACCTTGAAAAATCTGTACCCAGAACAACCACCTCTCGCGGTAATAACGGCCTGGTCATTGAGGCAAACAGAGCTATGATGGCGCGTACAGGTGCAGCTGCCAATGCAGCTTCAACTCGATGCCACAGTTCATCAAGAGTAGTGACTGGCGTACTGTGAGGAGCCAGTTGCTCGGCCACCATTGACCAGACGTTTTCAGTTGGTGAGAGATCAGTAGAATGTGCTGCCCTGGGCAGTAGTCGAACATTATCAGTATTCTGAAAGGCCCGTACGGGACCTGCAACATGCGGTCGTGCATTATCCTGCTGAAATGTAGGGTTTTGCAGGGAACGAATGAAGGGTAGAGTCACGGGTCGTAACACATCTGAAATGTAACGTCCACTGTTCAGAGTGCCGTCAATGCGAACAAGAGGTGACCGAGACGTGTAACCAATGGCACCCCATACCATCACGCCGGGTGATACGCCAGTATGGCGATGACGAATACCTGCTTCCTTACTGCCATGCGGATAAGATTCCTGTCATCTCGACTGCAAGTGATACGAGGCCGTTGAGTTCCAGCAAGGCGTTCCGTATTACCCTCCTGAACCCACCGATTCCATATTCTGCTAACAGTCATTGGATCTCGACCAACGTGAGCAGCAATATGGCGATACGATAAACCGCAATCGCTATAGGCTAAAATCCGACCTTTATCAAAGTCGGAAACGTGATGGGAAGCATTTCTCCTCCTTACACGACGCATCGCAACAACGTTTCACCAGGGAACGCCGGTCAACTCCTATTTGTGTATGAGAAATCGGTTGGAAACTTTCCTCATGTCAGCACGTTGTAGGTGTCGCCACCTAGTTTTAAAAATGGTTTCCAATGGCTCTGAGCAAAATGAGACTTAACTTCTGAGATCATCAGTCCCCTAAAACTTAGAGCTACTTAAACCTAATTAACCTAAGGCGTTTCAGTCTGGAACCGCGCGACCACTACGGTCGCAGTTTCGAATCCTGCCTCGGGCATGGATGTGTGTGATGTCCATAGGTTAGTTAGGTTTAAGTAGTTCTACGTTCTAGGGGACTGACGACCTCAGATGTTAAGTCCCATAGTGCTCAGATCCATTATCAACCATTCGAAAAATAAGCGAAAAATGTACCTAGTTAAATAAAAGTAGATAAAAATTCACTTGACGCCTTCCTGAGAGACAATCTCCACTCATTCCAAATTAATAATGTAAGTGTAGACCAGATGTGGCATTAATTCAATGAAATAGTATCGGCAGCAATTGAGACATTTATATCAAATAAATTAACAAACGACGGAGCTGATCCTCCTTGGTACACAAAACGTTTCAGAACACCGTTGCAGAAACAACGAAACAAACATGCCAAATTTTAACAGACTCAAAATCCCCAAGATTGGTGATGTTTTCAGAAGTTCAAAATTTATTGTGAACTTCAATGGGAGATGCTTATAACAGTTTCCACAACGGAACTTTGTCTCGAAACCTGCCAGAAAATCAAAAGCGATAACAGTTTCCGCACCGAAACATTGTCTCGAAACCTGTCAGAAAATCCAAAGCGAATCTGGTCGTATGTGAAGTATGTTAGCGCCAAGAAACAATCAATGCCTTCTCTGCGCCGTAGCAATGGAGATACTATCGAAGACAGTGCTGCCAAAGCAGGATTACTAAACACAGGCTTTCGAAATGCCTTCACAAAAGAAGACGAAGTGAATATTCCAGAATTTGAATCGAGAACAGCTGCCAACATGAGTTACATAGAAGTAAATATTCTAGGAGTAGCGAAGCAACTTAAATCACTTAATAAAAGCAAGTCTTCTGGTCCAGGCTGTATGGCAAATAGGTTCATTTCGGAGCATGCTGATACATTACTTAACAATCATAGACAACGGATCTCTTGACGGAAGATCCGTACCCAAAGACTGGAAAGTTTCGCAGGTGACACCAATATTCAAGAAAGGTAGTAGTAGTAATCCACTAAATTACAGGCCCATATCGTTAACGTCGATATGCAGCAGGCTTTAGTGTTCGAACGTATTAAATTACTTCGAAGAAAACGGTGTATTGTCACACAGTCAACATGGGTTTAGAAAACATCGTTCCTGTGAAACACAACTAGCTCTTTATTCACATGAAGTGCTGCGTCCTATTGACAAGGGATTTCAGATCGATTCCGTGTTTCTGTATTTCCGGCAGGTTTTTGACAATATACCACACAAGCGGCTCGTAGTGAAATTGCTTGCATATGGAATTTCGTCTCAGTTATGTGACTGGATCTGTGATTTCCTGTCAGAGCGGTCACGGTTCGTTGAAATTCACGGAAAGTCATCGAGTAAAACAGAGGTGAATTCTGGCGTTCCTCAAGGTAGTGTTATAGGAGCTTTGCTGTACCTTATCTATATAAATGATTTGGGAGAGAATTTAAGCAGCCGTCTTCTGTTGTTTGCGGATTTCGCTCTGGTTTATCGACAAATAAAGTCATCGGAAGATCAAAACAAACTGAAAAATGATTTAGAAGAAATATCGGAAAGGTGGGAAAAGTGGCAGTTGACCTTAACTAAGGAAAAATGTGAGGTCATCCTGTAACGCCGGAAATGCATATCCTCCTATTTCCATCTATTGTACTATAAATTTTTTTCCATATTTTGTTACCTGAAGATACGACGTTTCTGTGTCTTTGTATATTGTAATTGTTTTACTATTTGTATATACATGCATTTATGTCAATGTATAATTGGTTTGTTTTGTAAATACTATTTGTATTTTTACGCTGGGTCTTGCCTAGGGAAAACTATGCTATCTAACGAATACACCGATAGGTCGTGTGGAGAACCAAAGTGTTTAGGATCTTCGGTAGTGTTAACTCTGTCGCGTGGAGCGCGGGCAGAGCAGAGAGTCTGGCTGGAGGAGGGCAGTGGAGCAGGTGTGTTGTGTAACGCTCCCGCGAGTTGCCGCCCTTTCGGTGTTTGGCAGCATCTAATTGCGCTCGACTTGCTATGTTAGTTTCTGACATGGTGTCGCGGACGGGAGAGTTAGCTGGCACACATCAAGAGCCCGTTTAGGCTGGAGACCGTGTCGAGAAGAAGGCGTGCCAACATCCAGCTTCTGCAACAGCGACGGCGACAATGAGTGACTGTCGCCACCTCCTCGATCGACGGCTTCAAACCTTCAATCAACCAACAAGGAAGACTGGTAGCACGTAATGTAATAGAACCGTATGGCAGACCTCAGCTTTTCAAACTGTTAAATTTTTCTCACTAAATTACAGCAACGTAGCATGAACCTATGTTGCTCATTGTCCCAATTGCATTACCAAGCAGGGTCCCTTCCCTTTCCGGAATGAACCCAAGTATCGTTGAAATTCAAACGCCAGCATTAAAGTAATATCATATTTTAGCTTACCTGTGACAGCAGCTCAGCTTGGTACGTGCTAAAATTTACTATTGTTAATTGTTCAGATTCATTTAATTCAAGTTTAAAGTTAAATCTCTTATTTCTAAATTGCGTAGCTTCATGTAGCTTTTGAAATGATTGTTGAGGTAGCCCAAGGCTAACATTATTTTACTGAATTACGTAGTGCTTCAGAAACAAAGTTCACTATTAATTTCAGTCACTAAATTAACTTACAACTTTCCGGTTTTATTAATTCTTTTGCTAAATTAAGTCAGAGTGTAGCGAAATTTATTACTTCTGACAAACATTCAGTTTTCACACAACACGTGTCAACCTTCAGTTGCCACGCTTTTAGTGCTAATTATATGTGCAATATCCTTTCTTTTTCAGATATTATAGTAGTTGTCCATAGGACAGGCGACCGTATTTTTCCCCAAATCTCAAATATCTAATTAACACCAGTTAATTGTTAACGTATCGACAAACATTTACTTTCTTTATTAACTTTACACCTTTTCAAAATTAATTTCCACCAGTTTCATTTGCATTTTTCCTTTCATTTAGATGTAACCCTTTCCTCCCTCATTACCGACAGATCAACTTCGGTGAAGATTGCTTTTCCCAAATTTCCATTAGGTACACGCGGTTTAATTTTTACTGTCATTAAGGTCGATAAGTGAGGGGGAGGTTACAATCAACATGAGTGCTAAAAGAAACGCGTTAAACCTCGGTTACACGATAAATCAGTCCAATCTAAAAGCCGTAAATTCAACTAAATACCTAGGTATCACAATTACGAACGATTTGAATTGGAAGGAACACATAGAAAATGTTGTGGGAAAGGCTAAATAAAGACTGCATTTCATTGTCAGGACACTTAGAAAATGGAACAGACCTATTAAGGAGACTGCCTACACTACGCTAGTTCGTCTTCTTTCAGAATACTGTTGCGTGGCGTGGGATCCTTACCAGATAGGACTGACTGAGTACATCAAAAAAGTTCAAACAAAGGCCGCACGTTTTGTATTATCGCGAAATATGGGAGAGAGTGTGACAGAAATGATACACGATTTGGGATGGACATCATTAAAAGAAAGGCGCTTTTCGTTGCGACGGGATCTTCTCTTGAAATTCCAATCACCAACTTTCTCCTCCGAATAAGAAAATAGTTTGTTGACACGGACTTACATATTGAGGAACGATCACAAAGATGAAGTAACGGAAATCAGAGCTCGTACGGAAAGATATAGGTTTTCATTCATACCGCCGCTGTACGAGATTTATATAATAGAGAATTGTGAAGGTGGTTCGATGAACCCTCTGCCAGGTACTAAAATGTGATTTGCAGAGTATCCATGTAGATGTAGATGTAGAATGAGGAACTTGAAATTTCAGCTCAAGATAGGATCATGTAGTGGCAGGCCTACTATAGCTCTATTTTAAAAGAATAACTGACTATGCACTCGTTAGATATGACACGCTAGAGAAATTCGTGACAGGATGGACATTACATGCTATACGGTCAATACACAGAAATATATAAAGAAACGGACACTACTCAATAACAAATGAAAACTACAGTATAGGACTGCACACAGACGACGAATAGAATGAGTTTGGCTGTCTAGAGCATAGGAGACCTTCAATGAGTACCTTAGAAGAATATTATCCAAAAACCCCTCAGAAGACCTGATTAAATTCCTGTCGTATGTAAAGGCTGTTAGTGGCACGAAAGTTATTGATAGGCTCTGAGGGACGAGGCAGCGACTAATAATAAGTTTAACAGACTAAAAGCAGAAATGGTTAACACCTTTTCCAAACTGCCATGGCCCATTCTGATCCAGTATAATTCTTGTACGACCGCAAATATGAGTCAATGGATTTGAGAAAACGTTGAGAGCGATAAAGTCAGACAAAACTCCAGCTCCTGACGGAAAAGCTATCTGATGGTATTCCGAAGATCTGGCTGAATTATTTTAACACTTCTATTAAACTCAATATACCGAAGATCAAACAAAAAAAAAAAAAAAATCGGTGCCACGTGATAGGATGAAAGCACAGGTCAGAATCCTCCAAATGAAGAGTAGCACAAGTGAACGACAAACCCACTGTCCTATATAATTCAACGCCTTCCATTGTTATGCAGTCTTAGAAGATATTCTGAGGTGAAATTTTAAAGGTAATGTGAACAGATTGTACTTCTTCACTTCAACCAGCACTGAATAGGTACACAGCGATCACGTGAAACCTAAATCTCGTCCTTATACAAAGCACTGGAAGTCATGGAAGTTGCATTCAACCATAAGAAGTATTTCGTAACTTACGAAAGGCATTTGAATCGGTACAACACATGCGTATCGCTTCCATAGGGATCGCAAAGACACAGTTAATTTAATCTCATCGCGCACAGAGGCCTTTAATCATTCTTCTTGCATCCCATACGAAAAGAAAACAGGAAAAAATACGAAAACTAGAAACGTTGAGAAGGCCATCTTCCATGCAGCTCACAGTGGTTTGTAGAGTATAAATATACAGGGTGTCCCAGCTGTCTTGTCCACCCAAAATATCTCTGGAACAATAACAGCTATTGGAAAACGACTTTCACCGGTATCAAGGTAGGGCTGTGGCCCATGAATGTACATATTTGGAAACATTCAAAAACCAAAGCATATGTGTTTTTTAACACACACTTTTGTTTTTTTAAATGGACCACCTATATTTTTTCTTCGGCAATCCATAGCATGACAAAGCATATACACAATGGCGTTGATTGCATCGTAATATTTCCATTACATCCCGAGATATTAAGACGCCAGGTTGACGGTTGAAACATCCGACATGCGCTGCTAGCGCACGTCCTGAGGCTGAAGCGTGAACCCCATGCTGCCCGTAATCGCGATGTGATTGACATGCGTAATCACACTTCCATACTTATCAAGAGGTCCGAAACGAATAATACGGTCTGCTGCCATCAACTCTCATAAGCACCTAATGGTTTCCCTCTTGCACGTTTTACGCATCGACGTACACAATATGAACCAGTACCATTCGGGGTACACCCGTCAGGTTGTCTTATTTATCCTGCACACCCAAAATAAGGTTCATCTAATTCGTTATATGACCCATTGTGCCTGTCGCCTAGGGCCTGGCTCTGCCTAGTCAAGTGTCCAACGTAGTTCCCACTACTGCCACAGTGGTTTGTTTATTATTTGCGACCTATGCAATCTCCTGTACTCCACCTCCCTCCGAGCGTCCCATTTTTTGTTGCTTTGGCGTGCAGTACACCGCTTTGCAGTGTAGTCGTGCATCACAGTAATCTAGTGACGGCACGGAGGTAGTACACATTGTGAATAAAAGTTGTGTTGTGGGACTTATACTGTGCAGTATAATGTACACACATGAAGATATGGTAGAAATACTGCTGGTCAATATAGAATGTACGTTGACGGGAAATACGTTATGAGATTGCTTGTTTGTTGATAGTACTGTTAGCGAACATTATGATTATTAAGTTAATATGTCTGCTTTCTACCCTACTCTACATAGGACGAAATGCTGTTCAGGCAGAACGACAGTACAGAAGACGATTCCCTGACAAGCCATCGCCTTCGTGCCGGATGTTTCGTCGTCTCATATCTCGTCTACGTGAAACGGGAAGCTTAAATCCAAGTCCTCGACATCGTCCTAGAACACGCACAGATGAACGTGCTGATGTTGCTGTGCTCGCTACCATAGCTGTGAATCCTCAAATCAGCACACGTCAAATTGATCGTGATGTTGGTGAGTCGACATCATGTGCACAAAGTATTCTTAAACGTCATAAATTTTATCCTTACCATGTTCATTTACACCAGGATCTTCACGGATATGACTTCCGCAATAGGGTAACATTTTGTCGGTGGGTTCAGCAGAAATTTCTGATTAATCCAAATTTTTTTGCAGATGCTCCCTTTACCGACGAGGCATCATTCTCCAACAAAGGAATTGTCAATATGAGAAATATGCATTATTGGTCCGCTGACAATCCAAAATAGCTCCGTCAGGTAGAGCATCAACGTCCGTGGAAAGTTAATGTTTGGTGTGGGATTATTGGAGATACCATTATCGGACCTTTCTTTATAAATGGCATCCAAAATGGCAGACAATACTCCAGATTTATACGACACAATCTTCCTGTTCTCTTGGACACCGCACCTCTGAACCGGAGAATGGTCATGTGGTATCAGCATGACGGATGCCCTGCACACAACGCCTTACGAGCACGACGACTTCTGACCCGCAAGTTCCCTGGTAGGTGGATTGGACGAGGTGGCCCAGTTAGGCGGCCTGCCCGATCTCCGGACCTTACACCGCTGGATTATTATGTTTGGGGAGCAGTGAGGGATGCTGTTTACCAACATGAACCAACAACACCAGAGGACATGAAGCAACGCATTATTGATGCTTGTACAGCCATCAAAGAAGAAACAGTAGCACGAAGTAGGGCATCCTTCATCCGCAGAGTGACCCTATGTAATGGGCATCACTTTGAGCATGAGATTTGAACGCTATGTTTAGTATGTAGTGCTGGTATCACAGTGGAACTTTCTACAAAGGGCCATTTTACCCAGTGATGCTAAGAAACATTTGTTTGCAACAATTTGTCATTTAACGCATTAGATAAACATAACATTGATAATTACGTGATAATCAAACTAATTGGATAAACATGTTTACATTCATCTTCTATGTCCTACCTGAACTTCCCAAACCAAAACATTTTCACCTAAACAACGGTAAAACTTTTGGTCCTCTTGCTCGTTTCACTAATACCATCAACATGAATTTTACTATGACGAGTGAATGATTAACTGTCACTTGCGCTAGATCTACAGTAAAGTAAAGTTTTAACGTTGAACGGCATTATCTTTTTAGTAACGGATTAACGATAAGCGAAGTTAACTTTGTGACTAACGTTGCGGTACACAGATATGTTACAGAACCGCATCACCCCTAGCCTATGGGATAAATACCTGCTGGAATGTACGACGTTAATGCAGGATGGCAGCAGGCCGTATAATTCGTTCCGGACCTCTTGATAAGTATGGAAGTGTGATTACGCATGTCAATCACATCGCGATTACGGGCAGCATGGGGTTCACGCCTGAGCCTCAGGACGTGCGCTAGCAGCGCATGTCGGGTGTTTCATGCGTCAACTTCGCGTCTGAATATCTCAGGATGTAATGGGAATATTACGATGCAATCAACGCCATTGTGTATGTCCTTTGTCATGCTATGGATTGCTGAAGAAAACGTATAGGAAGTCCTTTTAAAAAAACATAAGTTTGTGTTAAAAATACATATGCTTTAGTTTCAGATTGTTCCCAAATATGTACATTCATAGGCCCCAGCCCTACATTGATACCGGTGAAAGTCGTTTTCCAGTAGCTATTATTGTTCCAGAGATATTTTGGGTGGACAAGATAGCTGGGACACACTGTATATGTAAAATGAGATGTAGAGCTTACGTGTATAATTCAAAAAATTCACTCTAGTTTCGATCTGTTTCTTGTGTTGGTATGTGTTACTTGTATTAATTTTTCGTTCAATAAACTCGTAGCAAGGATATATTTGTAGATCGCCTTGAAAGGGGCACCACCAACAGGGCTCCTGGCTCAGGCAGGAAGACAGTGAGCTCACAGCAGGAAGACAGGGACCTAGTGTCTAGGAGCAAAAGGAAACAAGAAGACTTCACTTTTGAAATAAGGACAGACATGGTTGGATTCAATCATTATTCAACAAATCCAAAATGACTTACTCCTGTAGGTCACGAACTAGTCGATTATACGCAACTTAGCGAGACATTTTGAACCCCTGGCATCCCCTCCCTTCAGATAGAGTGCCAGTAGTTCCCTCACAGACTACGGTGGTTGGGTTGTCTGTGTAAGAGACCAAACAACGAGGTCATCGGTCTCATCGGATTAGGGTAGAATGGGAAAGGAATTCGTCCATGTCCTTTCAATGGAACTATCCCAGCATTTTCTTGGAGCGATTTTGGGAAATCACGGAAAACCTAAACCAGGATGGCCGAACGCTGGCTTGAACAGTCGTCCTCCCGAATGCGAGTCCAGTGTTCTAACCACTGCGCCACCTGCCGCGGTCACAGACTGCCTCTTGATCATCATCGCCTTCTTCTTTTCATTATACACAGACTCCGACTGTTAGCGAATGTAACAGATTGTGTCTTCATGACGTCACTGTCAACAATGAGTTTCGGCACGAAACCTACCGAACCGTTGCGTAGCATCAGTCTCATTGACAAACCTTCCGAAGAAAGAGTCGATTTCGAAGTGCGCTTTCTAGGAAGTCTGTTTCGCATCTTTCGGGCTGTGAGAAGAAGTTGAGAAGTAGTGAGGAGGTAGGTGAACACTGACTTTTAAATTACTCTGCAGTCGCAGGCACGGGATCAGGGTCTGGAAGACAAATATTTTATCTTTGGGCTACATATCAGTATGTCAGATTATTCTTCAATTCCCATCTTCTATACTAAACTTTACATTTTTGATGAAGTTCTGTATTTCCTGAGGCGCTGCATTGCGTTCTTCATAGTCGAGAAATTTAATCTGGAACGAGGAGCACAGCTCACTGAACATGTGGAAAACGACTTGTTCTCACAACGTCAGCAGGTTTCGTGATTAGTTTGCTGATGCAAAATGAAATAACTTTGCTCAAGAATTTCAGTTAACTGGAATGTTGATCACCACTATTACTATACTTATCAATTCCCCAACATCCTTTAAAACGTTTGATGGTTAATTTGATTTGGCACGGTAGAAAGCCTTTCCGACAAATAATTAAATGTACAATGCCTACTGTATATCATGTAGTGTATTATTAACTTATTTACTAACTCCAGACTCCCAATAATTGTTGGCTTGATACAAGTATTTGTTTTCTTTCAACGATCCATTAGGTTTTTGTTCAGTTTACTTGGTGTTTCATCTAAAATACAGCATCACTCAATATTTTTTTTTTTTTTTTCATGATTGTGATAAGAGCTGGTGTTTGTCACATACGGTGCCATGTACGGTATGAGACTAAATTGTTTATTTAGACCAAAACTTCTTGTCAATAAGGCAGATTTCATTTGACTATTTTCGTCTCAGGAGGCACTGTAACTACTAAAGACTGCTTGTTTCACGTTTCCAGATGTTTTCGCGAGTGAAGTCGCTGTTCGGCTCGCCAGCTGCCAGCCAGGGGTGTCCCAGGCTGGTCGACGAGCCGCCAACACCTGCGCCTCTTCGCCGCCTTCGGCCACCTCGACCAAAGCCGAATGAGAAGAAGGTCGAGTCCACCACCACTGACTGCGAAGAGGCTGCTGCTGATAAACCACAGCTTCAGGCTATTCATGTAAGCAGCAAAGCATCCTTTGCAAAACATTGACCAATAATAACTGTCGGAGTGTTCCAAGAAAAATGATAGAAATGGACTCCAATAATGTTCTGCAGATACGTTTACTGACATAAATTTTTCTTTCCACAGTTTGGTCCGAGACCGAGAATTGTGCATTTTGACTTGTCTGATGAAGAGGAGGAAGTCTCTGGCTCCTACTATCCTCCTGGAGTTCCAGTTCCACCCAGTCGGCTGCAGATCTTTGCCAACAGACCACGCCGAAGGAACATTATCCGAGAGCCACCGTCGCAGGAAGTGCAGACTGCGATGGCACATCTAAGAGCTGAGATACAAGCAATGGTATGTTAAACATTTAGCTGTTAAAAACCCCGTATTACTTTAGAAACACAAACGTAGATTTCTTATTAACGCTTGAAATAAATGTAAATGTAGGACTGATGTTAATCTACACATACATCTACTTACAATTGACGATGAGGGTTGTCAAGGCATCCTGAAGCCAAACGCGACATATTGTTTGAGAATATGTGGAAACGACAAGAAGATCGTCATGAGATTGGTCCAAAACACATTGCGATATTTTACAAAACTGACATTACTACATTTCCAAGGAATGTTTATGGAGTGGTGATATTATCAATACGAAGATTCAGTTAACTCACTTTACACATTATACCTCTATATTTTTCGTTACTTTGCAAAAGTCTTATTTATGTTACCGTTACAGATTTTCTGTAGCCTGTAATATTTCAAGTGCTAGATATAGGTTTGCTCAAGGAAGCGGCTTCATAAAAATAATTCTTTTTGTTATTTGCAGGAGAACCCGCGACCTACAACATGCATTGGGCTTCTAGTGGAGAATCTAGTGGACCTGTATCGAAACAAGAGAGATTATCGCCGGAACCATGGATTGGCAGAGAGACCAGGGTTCGTCATCCGAATGAAGAGAAGATTCGCTCCAGTTCGTGAGGCAGTGAGAAGAGTTCTGCATCTGAAGAAGAATGCGGACAGGACACAGCTGCCGACGGGGATAGATTCAACTCTGCGTGATTACTTTCTTCATTGTGAACACCCTGACCCGCCGATTATTCCTTTGGCACCACGGCTACTTGAAACCGCGCTGTGATGTGTTTGTAGAAGCCAGTCTGCTTTGGCTTGAAATAAAACACTTTAAAATCTGTTTAGTTGTGATTTTATTGTACTAGTGTACTAGCGTACTAGTGTGAAAGCGAAAAAGGTTAGTTCTGTGAAGTAACCTGCTTGGATGGTTAAAAATCAAAATTAACTGGCAGCAGCATAAGCTGAATTAGAGAAGTTGGCGCTTAAAATGACGTCACTAGGGTTGTGAATGGGGCACATCAGTTTACTGTGCTCAAATTTTCAATCCGGTAACAGCTTAAAGAGAAGGTACAGACTAAATAGTAGACCGCCTGCAGACAACTCACAACATTCAGAAACACTAACACAAGGAAGGAATAGTACAAATCATGGTTAATAATAGGAGACTGAAAGAAAAACTGAGAGGGTACTTCCGATAGGCAGTTTTCATGATATTAAATGTCTGATTTAATGCCTGATTTAATGGCTATTCAACTTCTCAGTACAGAATCCTTTTAAGTGGAACGTAGGACTCAGCTTTACAACTTGCGTTATGAAGTGTGTGGCGAATCATATTCATCAGAAGAAGACCTACTGACCATCTACGTACAGGAAATGTTTTAGATGATAACCATAACAGTGCAATTGAGGGTGATACCGGGAACGTCGCTGAGAATGCTTCTTTCACTAAGGTGAAGATTGTGCCATTCCTTGAGTAGTACAACAGGCGCTGGATCCTCGAGATTCGTTCAAGCAGCTGTGCCTGTCATGTATGTCCGTGACTGATGCATCGTACGTCGCACAACATGCAACATGGCCTACATCTGGATGTTTAATTCAAGAGATTATTTGCATTACTAATTTCCAGATGCAGTCTGCGAGGCAGAACTCTGTCAGCTAATCTCCAATACTTTTAGTAAATGAAAAATATTTCTGAGCAACAGAACTACCATCTGGCTATACACGCATCTGCAGCAGTTAAGTGTAAAGCTAAAATAAGTTAACTGGATACCACAAACAATAAAGCATCAGGGTATTTTATCCTATTTAAGATGAAAAACTCGTATCACGAAAGGGAACTATGAAATGTAAAGATATATGTTCTAGCGTACTTGACTAGTACAATACAACACCCCTGCATAGTTACGGAAATCAAGGAGATCTACGTCTATACAAGTTAATATCAAATTGACTACACTCTACAAGATGAAGTGTAGATGGAATAAGGTGCCAAGCCAGACGTAAAGGAGTACAATATTAAACAGCTCTTCGAATGCTGTACTTCAGTGACAGAAATGGAAACGCCGAACGTAAAGGTTCTGTCAGTGTAGAGTCTCCAAAAAGGAAATTCTTTACACTTTAATTAACTGTTACAATGATCAAAATACGGACTGAGGTAATAGCTGGGAAGTCGGTAAAGTATGTGAGGATTTCGGTATTTATTTGACGTAGGACAGTAGAGATGGAGGTCACCCAGAATTACTGATGGCCAGTTTCGGTACGTTCTCAACCAAAACACTCCTAGGAATACCAGAAGTACACAGTCCCTGTTAACTAGTTTCTAAATACCCCTGTTTTTCAACGAAAAATCTCGAGTCCTATGGTAATTGATTGATCTGCCCATGAATGGCAAATGACAGCAGAAAATGTTTGACTTCAGTAACATTTGTTTAAGAACGACAACTTCCAATACAGTTTTGGTTTACTAGAGCTCAGAGATAACTGTACAGGATTTCAAGAGCATCTTGTGCTACACATTGCCCCAAATAAAACACACGGCTAGCACAACAAAGACGGAACTATACTACAAATAATCCGTCACGTTCCTCAACATATTCCGGATGGTAAAAATCACACGCTGCACACACGAAGTACAAAATTTCAGAACGAAAGCAAAGGCCATTACGACAATTATTAGGAACCGAACAAATAAACTGGTTAAGGCAGATGACATTCATCTCTAAAAAGCCAGGAATGCTGAGTAAGGTTATTTTAAATTCAAATTATTTACCTTTATTCCTAATACTTCTTAATAGTCCCTAGAGCCAGTAGTAGAGAAAACCATTCACGGAAGCAGATCCATTATTTTACTTAGACAGAAAATACAGTCTACACTAACAAATAAAAATCTTTTGTTACTCCCCCAGGAGGTCTTGTGATTATAATCGTATTTCAAATAAAGATTCATATGGTTCTAATGGCTCTGAGCACTATGAGACCTAACATCTGTGGTCATCAGACCCCTAGAACTTAGAACTACTTAAACCTAACTAACCTAAGGACATCACACACATCCATGCCCGAGGCAGGATTCGAGCATGCGGCCGTAGCGGTCACGCGGTCAAATTAAGGGCTAAAATTATGTAGTCACTTCAACATGCCACCCTCTGTCTAGACGCCATTACAGTCCGATTCTTCCTTGTTTACGCTGTGTACTGAGTGTTTAAGATGCCTCCGATAATCGTGAGTCCCACCGACTGTGAAGTACGGGCTGTTATAAGATTTCTTATTGCTAAAGTCCTAAAAGCGATCGATATTCACCGTGAGATCTGTACAGTTTACGGAGGAAATATGAATGATGGAATGCTAAGAAAGTGGGTGAGCGCATTTAAAGTTGGCCCCACAAATGTGCTTGATGAACAACGGAGTGGGCATCCTTCGATCGTTAATGAAAGTGAGAGAAATCAGACGCTATACGATTTCGTCCTTCCGGGATGACTTTCCCAATGTTTCGCGTAGTGTTTTGTATGTCACTGTGAGCGAGCAGTTGAATTACCGAAAATTGTGCGCATGTTGGCTACCGAAAATGTTGACGGATGTGCACAAAACAAAACTTTTAGACCGAGCATTGACTTTCCTTGAGCAGTACCACAACGACGTTGATGATTTCTTACGCCAAATTGTTATCGGCGACGAAACATGGGTGACCAACGTCACACCGGTATCAAATCAACAGTCCATGGAATGGCAGCATTGAGATTCACCCAGAAATGTGAAGTTTAAGCAAACAATTTCTCTATGGAAAAACATATGTACAGTTTTTTAGGACAGAAATGGAGTATTGCTTGTGGAATTTCTGCCTCATAATGGGACAATCAATGCAGCACCTTACTGTAAGACATTGCACAATCTGCGCCGCTCAATTCAGATGAAAATACGTGCAAGTTGAGCAAGGGCATCGTTTTGCTGCAAGACAATGTCCGTCCTCATGTGGCGAATCAGACCAAAGATCACATCACAACTTTTCGACTTGAATCTTTAAATCATCCTCCGAACAGCCCCGAACTTGCGACTAGTGGCTACCATCTGTACCTGATCGTGAAGGAACACCTGGGCGGTCAGCGTCTTCAAGACGATGACCAAGTCAAATGGGTTACATGGCTCCGAGCACTATGGGACTTAACGTCTGAGGTCATCAAACCCTTAGAACTGAGAACTACTTAAGCCTAACTAACCTAAGGACATCACACACTTCCATGCCCGAGACAAGATTCGAACCTGCGACTGTAGCGGTCGCAAGGTTCCAGACTCTACCGCCTAGAACCGCTCGGCCACTCCCGCCGGCTAATGAAGAAAAACAGTGGTGATGCAGTGGTCAACAAGTCAGGCGGTAGACTTCTATGAGGAGGGTCTTGAAAAACGGGAAGAAGTGCCTCAAAATTGACGGAAATCATGTAGAAAAGTAGGTTAAGGTACAGGGTTTCATGTAAAAATAATATTATTGATGTATCTTAGCACGTCTTTTTTTTAATTTCCAGAATGGTACATACTTAATAAACATGCCTCGTATATATATATATATATATATATATATATATGGTTGATGTGACACTCATTTGAAGACGTGGATAAAACCAAGTGATTTCTTTTTAGAAACCTTTACACCCATTCTGAAAGTAATCTGTTAACAACAGTTGAGATGGGCTTCTCAACAACGGAAGCATATTTCTTATCAAAAATGCTGTCTTAGTACTGTCAAACTAAAAGAAAGTTGCCATTTTTACACTTTCTGTAATCTTTCTAAAGCCTTTGACTGCGAAGATCAAGGCATGCTACTAGGATTATTATGATCGTGTAATTCTACTTGTAAAGACGGCATCACATGTTAATTACTTTGAGATAATTTCAGAATATCAAATGATATGACTGCTACAAAGCGAAATTCAGAGTCAGGAAATATTGAATTTGGTACCACGCAATATATATTGCTTAACTTCTCCTGTTCTTCAGCATAAGTCAATTTTCAAGGAAAATGAACGATTTTTCTAAAACATTGATACATTCTGATGACAAACGTTTACCAAGAAGTGCCCCAAGACCAGGCTTACAATTAGTGGACAGCAAAACATTAACCCAACATCTTTCAAAGACATACATTTCGTGAATCCATTATTGCCTATATATACAAGAAGCAGTGACACATACTACATGAAACTTCAAGTGTAAAAAAAGTTGTTGTAAGCAGGCCACGGGTACAGAAACTACGAGGTGTGATTGGAAACTGTTAAGAATGGATGCGCTACTGATTACTGGTTTGGAGGGTAGGTACACGGAGGTGGGAAGTGAGCTATTGCCTTGTCCTTGAACGCCCTCTGACAGAAAAATGCGTTTCCATAGTCAGTCCGTTGTGGCAGCTGGTTGAGTGCGGGTCTGTTAAGGCTTGTTGCCGGATTCCGTCTGCGTGAAAATGGACGTAAATACGGAGCAACGAGTTTGCGTTCAATTCTGTTCTAAAACGGGAAAATCAGCTTTTGAGACTTACGAACTATTAAAAACAGCTTTTGGAGATACTTGTGTGAGCCAGTCAAATGTTTTTACTCTGTTTCAACAGATTTAAAAATGGCTGCGCAACATTTGAAGATCAACCACTGTCCAGTCATCCTTCCACCTCAAAAACAAATGTTGGGTGGTACTTAAGATAGGTAAATAAATTAGTGAAATCAATGTGAAGTGAAATAGAAATTAGAAAATAAATGAAACACTTAGTTTAGTTTAGAAGAAGTACACAGTTGGAAACAGCGGGCAGAGCAGCAGTGACAGAAGATCCAATGACCATGAAGTCAGCACGTCAGGAGAAGCCATCGCCCTCCCCACATAAGCGGAAGCTGTCGATTCAGCCGTCAGGGCATCGCCCGACCGGCTCACGTGTTTCTCAGTTGTCACATGTGATCAAAGGCCCTCGCCTACATTCCAAGAGCCAATGACCGGCGTTAAGAAGATTCTTCGAGAAGCTTTTAAACGTGACAGAAGAGGTAATGACCGCGAAGGTATTCACCTCCAGTGAACTGAAGTGAATAAATACGCGAGACACAGTGGGCCCGACAGTAGTAGTTTTCAGTTCCAGTACAGTTCAATCGGTGCTGAAGACCGTCATGCAGGAAGAGACTACATCGTACACAGAAGCACCAAGTCCGCCGCTGTAATGGAATAGCAAGCAGCAGCCTCGCCCCCAGAAGACAGAGGTTAGAAGGTATTTGAAGACTGATTTTTACGTACCCGGGTGACTCGTGAGGACGGGAAGGAGATGGCCTCACATCAGCAGTCACCTGTGAGCTGGTGATGAAGATCTGACAGCCGAAGTCTGGCAAGCTGGAGTCCGTTGTTCGTGTCCAGGACACTGGCCTTCACCCGCCACACCGCTGCGCTGGCCGACGCACAACACTGAAACACGCGGCCGCTTAGAGAAGCGAAACACAAGGACGCCACATCCAAGGTATCACCATCCGATTCACGACTTCGTTCTCAATAATCAAACGGGCCACGTCGCGATGCGCGTCTCCAGTCAACTGTGCGAAACAGCGACACGAGATACAAACCGCCAGGGGTAATCAGACGCCGCCGCTGCAGCAGCAGAAGGCTTCGCCAACGACACAGCTGCCGCTCTCCCAGCCAGAATAATCCAGTAAGAAAACCGTTGTACAAATCTTTAATGAAAGTTATCTTATGTAAAAATGCTGTTTCATTCTAATTCATACCCGAGCCAAGGAAGAACCCACCCTGCCCACATGCTGTTAAGAGAGAAAAAGTAATTTATTTAGTGTTTTTCACCCTGTCATAATGCTTTAGAATCAAATGCCTTTTGCAGTAATGCTCATCGTGACAATTGACTAGCATCAAAAGTGAAAACTCAGTTACATTAGGTGTCAGAGAAGAGACCCTTGGCCCAATATAAGGTTTGAATGACAGTCACTAAAGGTCCACTTGTTTAATGTGTTAAAGGATAGAGGTTTGCATAGCAGTCGTAATATTTTCTTTATTTAGAAGTGTATCTTCCCTCATAATTTTAAGAGTTTGTCAAAAATATTTAAACATCTTTTTAATTCAGTGTAGTAAGATTGTGTAACTAATAGTTTGTAAAATCTTACAAATTCAGAGTCAGCACCACAAGCGGTTACTACTGAGGAAACTATTCAGAGCTTAGTTTATCAAATAGCACAGGTTAAGAATGACAATACTGCATTATTTTAACAGTTGCGTGAGGTTAGGCAAACCGGTTCAATCCCTTCCACCCTAGATTCCTCAGCAGCAGCCTTGGTAAACTCCTTTTTGAGGTAAACCTGGCGAGGACATAACAGCTTTTTTTGATGATTTAGTAGCAGCTGCAAGGCTAGGATCATGGTCAGATGAACAGCTCTTACAAATGACAAAGTTAAGACTGATAGGAGAGGCTAAAGCACACGTATTATACCATGAAGAACTACGGAATGCTCCAACATTTGAGGAATTGAAGAAAGGAATACTGAAACGTTTTCAAAACCAGAACAGCTGTAGATTTTATAAGGAAAAATTAAACACTATCACTCTGAGGCAAAACGAGTTGTTAGAAAACTTTGTAGATAGGATTAGAAAAGTTAATATTAACACGTATTAGTTGACAACTAGTGATGAAGCAAATAAAGTTATTTTACGAGAGGCAGACGATAGAGCTCTGGATACATTTTTACGTGGGTTACCTCCTGAAACGTCCCGTCGTGTCAGGGCAGAGTTTCCCAAAATTTTGCGGAAGCTGTATTTGTGGCGACGGCTTTCGAGGAAACAGACATTGCCACCAGATACAAAGAGAAGAGAAATGTATTTTCAGCAGGAGTACGATGTTTTAGGTGCGATCGACACGGACATATAGCGAAAAACTGCAGACAACCTCAATGCACTAATTGTCAAAGAATAGGTCACACATTCAAGGACTGCAGGTCAAAGAAAGTTTTTGGAAATAGAAATCAGTTAAACTCAAACGGCAATGTTCGAGCCGGCACCAGGCGTTCCCAATAAAATTTCATGCCATTAAGGCGAATGTGAAGGCGGAATGCTAGTTATCTGCTACCATACAGGATAAAGAGGCAAGGATACTGGTGGATACAGGCGCAAACGTATCAATAGTGAGTAATGAATGCATTGGAGAAGAGAAATATGACCCTCCAAGGTATAGATTGAATGGGGTAGGAGGAGGTATAGTGAAGTCATTAGGATGTACATCATTGATTTTCTATATTCACGGTGTACAATTTCAAGAAGATGTAGAAGTGGTAACAAAGGTAACTGACGGGTACGATGCGATCCTAGGGCTGGAGTTCCTGAATAAACATCACACTGAAATCGACCTCAGACAGCAAACTGTAAAACTTAGCGGAATAGTGTTTCAGCTAGGTGAAACTGCTGCAAAGGGCCCGCTGCCGCAAGATTTCCCCAACCGGAAGGAGAAATCAACTACACTGCGTGCAACGCCCTTGAAGGTTGATTCGCGGGATATGATACCATTTGGATCAGGAAAACTTTTCTGGATGACCGTTGACCCCGAGGTACCTACAGATACAGTGTGTCTAATAGAGCCATTAGAGGAAAATGAGGAATTAGATGTATCACATTGTCTTGTACGTAAAAGTGTTGTACGTGTTCAAGACGTTGAGGGAGAAAGAAAAGTACGGAACATTTTCGGAGTGGAGGACAAAGAGTTGCATATGGGAATGATAGTAGCTACAGTCAGTACTTCCGAAGAAGAAGATTTCATTTGGTCAGATATTACTGATGGTCACAAACCAGACGCCTTTAAACTATAGAAGACAGTGATGCCGAAGCAGACTTACTAAAGACAGCCTTCCGAAATGCCTTCACAAAAGAAGACGAAGTAAATATTCCAGAATTCGAGTGGATAACAGATGCCAACACGAGTAACGTAGAAGTAAATATCGTCGGAATAATGAAGCAACTTAAATTTCCTAAGAAAAGCAAGTCTTCTGGTCCAGACTCTATACCAAGTAGTTCCCTTTCGGAGTATGCTGATGTATTAGCTCCATGCTTAACAATCATATACAAGCGTTCGCTCGACGAAAGATCCGTACAGAAAGACTGGAAAGTTTCACAGGTCACACCAATATTCAAGAAAGGTAGAAGGAGTAATCACCAAATAACAGGCCCATATCGTTAACGTCGATATGCAGCAGGATTTTACAACTTGTATTCTATTAGAACGTAATGAATTACCTCGAGAAAAAAGGTCTATTGACACACAGTCAACATGGGTTTAGAAAACATCGTTCCTGAGAAACACAACTAGCTCTTTATTCACATGAAGTTCTGAGTGCTATTGACAAGGGATTTAACATCGATTCCGTATTTCTGGATTTCCGGAAGGCTTCAGACACCGTACCACATAAGCGGCTCGTAGTGAAATTGCGTGCTTATGGAATATCGTCTCAGTTATGTGACGGGATCTGTGATTTCCTGTCAGAGAGGTCACAGTTTGTTGTAATTGACGGAAAGTCATCGAGTAAAACAGAAGTGATTTCAGACATTCCCCAAGGTAGTGTTATAGGCCCTTTGCTGTTCTTTATCTATAAAAACGATTTGGGAGACAATTTGAGGAGCCGTCTTCGGTTGTTTGCAGATGACGCTGTCGTTTATCGACTAATAAAGTCATCAGAAGATCAAAACAGACTGCAAAACGATTTAGAAGAAATATCGGAATGGTGCGAAAGGTGGCAGTTGACCTGAAATAACGAAAAGTGTGAGCTCATCCTCATGAGTGCTAAAAGGAACGCGTTAAACTTCGGTTACGCGATGGATAAGTCTAATCTAAAAGCCGTTAATTCAACTAATACCTAGGTATTCAAATATGAACAATTTAAATTGGAAGTAACACACAGAAAATCTTGTGGAGAAGGCTAACCAAAGACTGCGTTTCATTGTCAGGACACTTAAAAAATGTAACAGACCTACTAAGGACACTGCCTGCACTACGCTTGTCCGACCTATTTTAGAATACTGTTGCGCGGTATGGGATCCTACCTAGATAGGTCTGACTGAGTACTTCGAAAAAGTTCAAACAAAGGCAGCACGTTTTGTATTATCGCGAAATATGGGAGAGAGTGTCACAGAAATAATACAGGATTTGGGATGGACATCATTACAAGAAAGGCGTTTTTCATTGAGACGGAATCTTCTCACGAAATTCCAGTCACCAACTTTCTCCTCGGAATGCGAAAATTTTTGTTGATACCGACTTACATAGGGAGGAACGATCACAAAGATAACATAAGGGAAATCAGAGCTCGTACGGAAAGACATAGGTGTTCATTCTTTCTGCGCGCTATACGAGATTGGAATAATAGAGAATTGTGAAGGTGGTTTGATGAACACTCTGCCAGGCACTTAAATGTGATTTTCAGAGTGTCCATGTAGATGTAGATGTAGGATGAGGAACTTGAAATTTCAGCTCAAGATAGGATCATGTAGTGTCAGGCCTACTATGGCTCTATTTTAATAGAATAACTGAACATGCACTCATTAGGTATGACACGGTAGAGAAATTCGTGACAGGATGGACATTACATGGTATATGGTCAATACACAGAAATATCTAAAGAAAAGGACACTACTCAATAACAAATGAAAACCACAGTACATGACTACAGACAGACGACGAATATAACGAGTTTGGCTGTCTAGAGCACAGGAGACCTTCAATGAGTACGTTAGAAGAAAATTATCGCAAAATCACTCAGAAGACCTGATAAAATTCAGGTCGTATGCAAAGGCTGTTAATAAAAGTTATTGATAGGCTCCGAAGGACGAGGCAGCTACTAATAATAACTTTACCACACTAAAAGCAGAAATGCTTAACACCTTATCCAAACTGCCCTGGATCATTCCGATCCAGTTTAAATCTTGTACGACTGCAAAGACGAGTCAATGTCGTTAAGAGACCGTTGAGATTGTTAAAGTCAGACAAAACTCAAGCTCTTGACGGAAAAGCTATCTGATTGTATTTCGATGGTCTGCCTTAGTTAATATTTCTATTAACCGTAATACACCGAGGATTTATCAAAACAAGCAAAAAAAACAAAAAAAAGAGAAAGAGAATAGCGATGCCACATGATAGGATGGAAGCACAGGTCAGATTCCTCCACAAGAGGTATAGCACAAGTGAACAACAAACCCACTGTCAAATATAATTCACCACCTTCCATTGTTATACAGTCTTGGAAGATATTCTGAGGTGAAATTTTAAAGTGTATCTCGAACAGATTGTACTTCTTCATGCTATCCAGCGCTGAATAGGTAAACAGCGATCACGTGTAACCTAAATCTCGTCCTTATACAAAGCACTGAAAGTGATGGAAGCATGCATTCGACCCTAAGAAGTATTTCCTAACTTCCGAAAGGCATTTGAATCGCTACAACACATACGTCTCGCTCCCGTAGGGATCGCGAATAATCAGTTAACTTAACCTCATCGCCACAGAGGCTATCAATCAATCTTCTTGCGTCCCACACGCAAATAGAACAGCAAGAAGCCCCAAACCTTGATACTTTGAAAAGACCCTCTTCCATGCAGTTCATAGTGCTTTGTTGAGTATAGATACATATGTCGACGGAGATCATTGTTCAAAAATTTCACTCCAGTGGCGATCTGTCTCTTTCTCCTGGTATTTGTTAGTTACATTCGTTTGTCGTTCAATAAACTCGTAGCAAGGATATATTTGTAGATGAGTCACATATCTGGAAAAGAAAACAAGGATAACTCACTTTTGAATACAGAACAGCCGTGGTTGGATTCAATCGTTATTCCACAAATCCAAAATCACTTACTGCTTAAGGTCTGGAGCCAGTCGAATATACGAGAATGTAGCGAGACATTCTGAACCCCTGGCATTCCCTCCCTTCAGATCGCGTCCGAGTGTTTTCCTCACAAACTATGGGAGTTTGATTCTTTGGCGGAGGAGAGGTCATCTGTCTCATCGCATTAGGGTTGCCTTGAAAGGGGCACCACCAACAGGGCTCCTGGCTCAGGCAGCAAGACAGTGAGCTCACACCAGGAAGACAGGGACCTAGTGTCTAGGAGCAAAAGGAAACAAGGAGACTTCACTTTTGAAATAGGGACAGACATGGTTGGATTCAATCATTATTCAACAAATCCAAAATGACTTACTCCTGTAGGTCACGAACTAGTCGATTATACGCAACTGTAGCGTGACATTTTGAACCCCTGGCATCCCCTCCCTTCAGATAGCGTGCCAGTATTTGACTCACAGACTATGGTGGTTGGGTTGTCTGGGGGAAGTGACCAAACAACGAGGTCATCGGTCTCATCGGATTAGGGTAGAACGAGAAAGGAATTCGTCCATGACCTTTCAATGGAACTATCCAAGCATTTTCTTGGAGCAATTTTGGGAAATCATGGAAAACTTGAACCAGGATGGCCGAACGCGGGATTGAACCGTCGTCCTGCCGAATGCGAGTCCAGTGTGCTAACCACTGCGCCACCTCCCGCGGTCACAGACTGCCTCTTGATCATCATCGCCGTCTTCTTTTCATTATACACAGACTCCGACAGTTATCAAAAGTAACAGATTGTGTCTTCATGACGTCACTGTCAACAATGAGTTTCGGCACGAAACCTACCGAACCGTTGCGTAGCATCAGTCTCATTGACAAACCTTCCGAAGAAAGAGTCGATTTCGAAGTGCGCTTTCTAGGAAGTCTGTTTCGCATCCTTCGGGGTGTGAGAAGAAGTTGAGAAGAAGTGAGGAGGTAGGTGAACACTGACTTTTAAATTATTCTGCAGTCGCAGGTAAGGGATCAGGGTCTGCAAGACAAATATTTTGTCTTTTGTATACGTTCGCGAACTATTTTAACGGCGCAAGCCGAGAGGAGCAGGATTTCATTTGCTTTTTCTGAAGCGCTTGCTAATTTCAATTTGTCGTTTCTGCTTCACGGCAGCATTTGTATAATTCGATGTTTGGTGCTATTTACAAACGTCTTCTTTCGTTGCATCTGATGACCACGAGGAAAATTAATTTTTATAATTTTTTGGAAGATCTAACTAGAAATGTGTAATTGTACTACTGAATTTCCCTTCAACAAGTACATTCTGTAGCAAATGAAAACCAGTTGTCTCAACATTTGCTAACTTAGCCTGAGATTTCAAAAAATATAGTCATAGAAAAAACTGATTTTGAATTTGACGTAGAATACAAATCCATAGCGTTAGCTTTCTTACTAAAAATAACGGAAACGCCAGAGTCTTAATAATTGTGGGCTTGTACAAATATTCGTTTTCTTTTAACGATCAATCAGTTTTCTGTTCAGTTTAATTGGTGTTTCAATCCAGAATCCAGCATCACTTGATATTAATTTTTTATGATTGTGATAAGAGCTGGTGTGTGTCATATACGGTGCCATGTACGGTATCACACTGAATTGTTTATTTAGACCAAACCTTCTTGGCAATAAGCCAGATTTCATTTGACTATTTTCATCTCAGAAAACAATGTAACTACTAAAGACTGCTTGTTTCACGTTTCCAGATGTTTTCGCGAGTGAAGTCGCTGTTCGGCTCGCCAGCTGCCAGCCAGGGGTGTCCCAGGCTGGTCGACGAGCCGCCAACACCTGCGCCTGTACGCCGCCTTCGGCCACCTCGACCAAAGCCGAATGAGAAGAAGGTGGAGTCCACCACCACCGACAGCGGAGAGGCCGCTGCTGATAAACCACAGCTTCAGGCAATTCATGTAAGCAGCAGAGCCTCCTTTGTACAACATTCAACAATAATAACTGTCAGAGTATTCCAAGAAAAAAAGACAGAAATGAATTCCAATAATGCTCTGGTGACACGTTTACTGACATAACTTTTTCTCTCCACAGTTTGGTCCGAGACCGAGAATTGTGCATTTTGACTTGTCTGACGTTGGAGATGAAGAGGAGGAAGTCTCTGGCTCTTACTACCCTCCTGGAGTTCCAGTTCCACCCAGTCGGCTGCAAATCTTTGCCAACAGACCGCGCCGAAGGAAGATTATCCGAGAGCCACCATCGCAGGAAGTGCAGACTGCGACGGCACATCTAAAAGTTGAGATACAAACAATGGTATGTTAAACATTTAGCTGTTAAAAACACTGTATTACGTTAGAAACAAAAACGTAGATTTCTTATTAACGCTTGAAATAATGTAAATGTAGGACTCATTTTAACCTACACATACAACCAAACTGTGTAGACTACTTTCAATTCGTGATGAGGGTTGATAAGGCATCTTGAAGCCAAACGAGACCTATTGTTAAAGAATATGTGGGAACGAGAAAAGATTGTCATGAGATTGGTCCAAAAAAACATTACGATATTGTACAGAACTTACATTAATTGATTTCGTAGGAATGTTTATGGAGTGGTGATATTATAAATACGAAGATTCAGTTAACGCGCTTTACACATTATACCTCTATATTTTTCGTTACTTGCAAAAGTCGTAGTGATGTCACAGTTACTGACTTTTTTGCAGCCTGTAATATTTCAAGTGCTAGATATAAGTTTGGTCAAGGAAGCAGCTTAATATAAATAATTCTTTTTGTCATTTTCAGGAGAACCCGGCACCTACAACATGGATTGGGCTTCTGGTGGAGACTCTAGTGGACCTGTATCGAAACAAGAGAGATTACCGCCGGAACCATGGGTTGGCAGAGAGACCAGGGTTCGTCATCCGAATGAAGGGAAGACTCGCAACTGCTCGTGAGGCAGTGAGAAGAGTTCTGCATCTAAAGAAGAATGTGGACAAGAGACAGCTGCCGACGGGCATCGATTCAACTCTGCGTGATTACTTTCTTCATTGTGAACACCCTGCCCCTAATTATCCACCTATTATTCCATTAACACCACAGCTACTTGAAACCGCGCTGTGATGTGATTGTAGAAGCCAGTCTGGTTTGGCTTGAAATAAAACACCTTAAAACCTGTTTAGTTGTGTTTTTATTGCACAGTTAATTTTAAAAACTTTCTACACTCAATGTACAAGTGTGAAATCGGAAACGGTCAGCACTGCGTAGACTGAAGTAACCTGTTTTGATGGAAATAAATCAGATTTAACTGCCGGTAGCATAAGCTGCACTAGGGAAGCTGGCGCTGATGATGACGTCACTAACGTTGTGAATGGGGCAGATCAGATTACTGTGTTCAAACTTTCAATCCGGTTTAAGAGGTGCCTCCAGACAACCCATAGGATTCAGATACAATGAGACAAGGAAGGAAAAGTACAAGTCATGGTTAAGTATAGTAGACTGAAAGAAATTCTGAGGGGGTACTTGTGTTAGGCAGTTTTCATGATATGAAATGTCTGAATTAACGCAGAACGTAATGGGTATTCAACGTCTCAGTACGTAATGCTTTTAAGTGGAACTTAGGACTCACAACCGTACCACGCGATATGAGGTGTGTTGCCGAAGGATATCCATAAATAAGAATACGTACTGATCATTTAGGTACAGGAAATTTTTTATATGAAATGCATCTTTCACTAAGGTGAAGATTGTGCCATTCCTTGAGTTGAACAACAGGACCTGGTTCCTCGGGATTCGTTCAACCAGCTGTGCCCTTCATGTATGTCTGTGACTGATGCATCGTACGTCGCATAGTCGCACAACATTCGACATGGCCTACATCTGGACGTTTTCTTTAAGGGATTATTTGCATTACTAATTTCCAGAGGCAGTCTGCGAGACAGACCTCTGTCAGCTAATGTCGATGATCTCCTATAATTTGAGTAAAAGGCAAATATTTCCGAGGATCAAAGCTACCATCTGGTTATATACAGAGCTGCAGCAGCTGAATAAAAAGCT